>NC_057939.1:12308391-12500891 GCF_018555375.3 Anguilla rostrata
CTCCAAAACATCTCTAAGAGCAACAATTTCAGACTATTCAACCCCTCTGAGGGGCCTTGCATTTAGACCCGACAACCTCCCCTCTCATCTCTATGGGCCCTGAAGAGACCACGTGTCCTCTCCTAAGTGACAAAAGCTGCACTTAGACCAATTCAGACCCTCCAGGAAAGCGGAGAGCGCTGCATCTGAAGCTCTTAACCACTCTGCTGCACGTCTAAGAGTTTAAACCTCAGCCGCTGTAAGAGTTCGGCCGCATCCAGAGACCCTGACCCAAACTGCTGCCATTCAAATCCTTTCAGCGTTAAACAGCTTTCTGATGCAAGCAGAGGGTCAGAGCCAAACTTGTGCGTTTGCTGCACAAACCAAACCTATCTGCTCACGTACAAACACGTGCACGTGTGTATATGTTTGCATACGTGCACACACACTAACGCAGCAACCTTACAAGGGAAACAAATGCATCATACAGACAAGACGCACACACACATTATGCTTTGGGAAGGGGATATGATGCAGCGGGCCACGAACAGAACATGCCCTCAGACTCCAAACAGCAGACGCATATTTATGGGGACAAAAATATTTAAAACCAAAAGGAAAATTCTCCACGCAGAGAGGAAATGGATGGAAATGGGGTGAGGTCAGTCACGGGGGGCCTGTCTCGGTAGCGTCCGGACAGAACGCAGCTTTATGGTAAAAACAGGAGCCTGGCAGGATCAGGGGGCAACGCGGGGAACGGGTTAACATTTGGCCTTTAGCCGCGACCCCGGAGCCGGACAGTCAAGTCCGCGACAGCTGCGCCGGGAGGAATCTCATCCCCAAAAAAGGGGGCAGGATGGACTGCAGCCTTACCCCCCCCCTCCCCTCCCCATCCCCAGGGCCCGCTAACACTCCCCCACAGGGAATGCTGGGAAGACAGGGAGGGGGGCGGGGCTTCGGTGACTCCTCCGGACCCGTCTCCAAGGCCGAGGTGCGTTCGGATCCGCGCACCGCGCAGTAAAAATAGCACACGCGCCACAGCTGCTGTTTGTTTGGGCTGACCGGGGAGAGAATGTATATTTCACTCAGCCTAAAAGCCAACAAAACGGGCTCGGCGTTAACTTCCCCCGCTTTCCAGAGGGACCGGCAGCTCCTCAGCCGGTGGCAGTTTGCATTCTATCAGACGGAGCCAAGAATATTAAAGTTTATGCCTCGGCTTCTAACAGCCGCTACAGGATCTCTCACATATTAGTGTCGGGCAGAGTTAGCACCCCTGGCTTCCAGCAGCACTACACCCCGCTGAACAACAAAATGACACAGGCACAGATTATTATTATTATGGGTACTGTTTAGTTGGTAATACTGATAAGGTTGTTTTTTTTTTTTGTTTAAATATAACTATAAATCGTGTACGTTTTTGTTGTATAGGCCCATTTGTTTCCTTATAATCCAAATGACATGTTCGAGCATGTATAACGTATTGTGCTTTGGCGATACAAATTACAGTTTCTGTCATGCCAATAATTGACATGTAAATTAAACTGACATGTAAATTGACTGCGACACAGAAAGAGAGAGGCAGACAGAGCGACAAATTCCTGAACCAGACACAAGGGAGCCTGGGAACCTGTTTGTAGATGAAGCGCGTGCCTGTCTTTTGTTAATATCCGTGGTGTAATCAGACGGTGTGGCGTACGGGACAGTGCAAAGGAAAGAGAAAGCACACCGTACAGGACCACAGGGACAGCCGAACAGACGGCACCCCCCCCCGCACGCATCAGGGACCCGAACGCTCCCGTAAGAAACGTGCTGGTGAATGCGCAATGAGCCGGCTGCTCTCAGACGACGCGCAGGGAAAGCCAATGTTCTGCGCCGGGGGACTCTGCCCAATGCCCGCTGTGGCAGCTCTGAGCGCGCTCAGAGAGAGCCGGAGAGACGCCGCCCTGCTCACACAGCCCCGCGCCATCTGTCCCACGTCCCCGTGGGGGGTCTGCTTTGGCAGAGACGCGCCCCCGCGCCACCGCCCACCCCCCTCGCTGCACAGCTGCCAGGGCTGCGGCAAAGAGCTCCCCCCAACCCCCGCCCCCATCGAGTCGCCTTCAGAAAATAGCACCTCAGCCTCCCCTGCACACGCTCGTGTGTGGCCTTCTGACGCTCACCTTCCCCCGGGACTAAATCGCACCACACTTGGACAGGGAAGAAGGGCTTGGGCAAAGTGTGTGTTTTTTCAGACCTCCGCGGTGGTTAATTAGGGTCTGTGAAACACCCGTGTGGGTGTGTGGTCGGCTAGATTACAGCCCGGGACGGCCGAACCTCGACACCACCCCGCCGCTCGAGTGTCTGCGGCCCCACACAGGGACCCGTTCAGCTCGCTTTCCTCAGAGCACACTGTTCACTGAGGCACTTCAGGCGGAGTAGGCCTCTCAGGGGGAAACAGAACGCCTGGGGATTTGGACCCGGGACAATCTCAGTTTGAGGCCCTCCTGAACTCTACTGCCAGACGGGCAGATAAGGGTCAAGCTCCCACCGCAAGCCGGAGGCGTTAGAGCTGCGGAGTTTACGGCGGGCACGCTGAGGGGTAGAGGTCTTTGGGGGCAGGCCCTCTGCACTGCTGTTCCACACACCTGGTTCTGGGTGGAACAGGGTTCAGTTAAACATTCAAAATCAGCGGCTGGTTCCGTGTGCCAAGGCGACAGGCATTCCAGCACCAGCTCCGCCTGGCCCCTCCCCCCTCGCGCAGAGCCCCAATCACCTGCTGGGGATCACAAACAACAGCGACCCACAGGGGGAGAGGAATGCAGGGGGAGAGGAACGCAGGGGGAGAGGAACACAGGGGGAGAGAACACAGGGAAGGAACCGGGAGAGGACGCAGGGGAGAGACAATGGAAACGCAGGGGGAGAGGAACCGGGGAGGACAGGGGAGAGGACAGGGACCTCAGTTCGAGGACACGGAGCCGTCAGCCGCAGGGGAAACACACTAAACCAGCGGCCCCTTTAGGAACAAGTAAAAACTGCCAAAATGCAAAGCACCTCATGCAAATACTAAGAATGGAGAGAGCAGACAGAGCAGTCTGGCGCTTTCACGTGACATCGTAAAACCAGAGGAGCAGAGCGGCGACGGCTGAACGCAACACCAGACCCACCAGCAGAGGGCGCACCGAGAAAAACCGCCAGACAACAAGCAGAAGACACGCTGTTTGTGAGATCACCTGGCGTTCACACTACAGACGGGTCGCTCCACACTTCAGCCAGACCTGCAGGCTCCAGTCAACAAAAGATCATCATTTACGTTCTCTACTTTTCAAACAACAAGCGGAGAAAATGAATTACTCAGTTAACTTTTTCAAAGTAATACTACTTTTTTTTTTTTTTTAGGTCTATACCACAAAAAAAAAAAAAAAAAAGTTTAGCGCAACTCGGGATAGAACCGAACCCCCGCTGTGAGTAAAGCAAAGCTCTATTCAGTGAGCGTAATGCACAGCTCGCCCTCCCGGAGCTGAAAGAACAGGCATAAATAAGACTGTTACACCGCAAACCGGCGCGCCAGATAAGAGAGGAGCGGCGAACGCTGACGACTCATTCCGCTTTAAAACACAATCTGAGGCGGATGGAAAAACATCAATCCTCGCGTTAAATAAAAAAACACTACGTGAGCAAAACTCTCCAAGTTAAGTCTCTGAAACCCAAGAAGGTCTATACACAAAAAAACAAAAACAAACGATCACTTCCTTGTTAGCAGCGACACGCATCTGAAATCTGTAGCTTTTCGGCGAGATAGCGAGCGGTTGCGGCTAGCTCTACGGTGTCCCTCCTTTAGCGGCTGTCGGGTATTGGGTTTCAGAGCGGCCGGGGAGCGAGAGAGAGCCGTGGTCAGCGCTCGGCGCTGGGGCGGGAGAGCTTAATTTAACCGGCGGTGGCGTGGGGTCTATATTTAAAGCCAGGGCTCCTCTCGTGTTTCTGGGACATTCCGCTGCCCGCTGGAGAAAGGTGGGCAGCGTGTGTGTGTGACCGAGGCTAAGCCCCGCTATCAGAATGTGCCGTTTGGGTGTTAGAGAACCTGCCTGCATGCTGAGGCACACCTCAGCCCAACGTGCTGGGAACACCGTCACCATTTCAGATGCTCTACACGACCCCTTTATAAGCGGCCTCTATGACCCCACCTACCCTCCCTCCTCTCCTTACAATATTTACCAAATGACTTTCATTGTCAATGTATTATTATTACATTTATTTCATTTGAGGGACCATGTACAATATTAAACAGAAATGTTGTCATGTGATGTGCTGCACCAGAGTTAGCTTAAGCTCATTTCCATCTGCAGTCTCTGTTGGGCTAGACTTTTACCACATTAATATTAAATGATTAATGACATACACTTTTCTCACCTTCATACGAATATTCTGTCTGCATTCTTCTGTACAGTGCATCGAGCATGGGTGAGCAGTAAAGACATCATGTTTCAGCTGTTTTCTGCTCAGCTGCACCACCATGGGATAAACACAGTAGAAATAAACAAAATCTCACTGCACATCACTGGTGGTCAGATAGGATCAAATCATGACTGGAAATGCCCAGGCTGAGTTCACTCAAACCTTGTCTGGGTAATCTCGAAAGGAGATATGGCTTCGAACTTTCGTTTTCTAAGAAGGCAAACCATTTCCATTTTTAAATGGAATAAAATACTTCTTAAAAAGAAATTAGTTTAATTTTTGTTAATGGCAATCTACTGTTATAAACCATAAGTATCACTGTATAATCCAACATGACCTATATATAGTGAATATCCATGGCAACGTGTTGGTAGGCCTATCACCACTAATCTGTTGATAGTGAGAGGGAATGCATTCCACTGAATGTCTGAGTAACACAATGTGCACGCACAGGCTTGCACATGTAAAACACAGACAGCACACACACAGCAGTGTGTAAACGGAGACAGCACACACACACAGCAGTGTGTAAACACAGCACGACACATACACAGCTGATGTAACGAGACAGCACACACACACAGCAGTGTGTAAAACACACAGCACACACATACAGCAGTGTGTAAAACACACAGCACACACATACAGCAGTGTGTAAACGGAGACAGCACACACACACAGCAGTGTGTAAACGGAGACAGCACACACACACACAGCAGTGTGTAAAACACACAGCACACACATACAGCAGTGTGTAAAACACACAGCACACACATACAGCAGTGTGTAAACGGAGACAGCACACACACACAGCAGTGTGTAAACGGAGACAGCGCACACACACACAGCAGTGTGTAAAACACACAGCACACACACACAGCAGTGTGTAAAACAGACTGAACACAGGCTGAATGTCTGGATAGCACTGAATGTGCACGCACAGGCTTGCACATGCAAAAACACCCACACTCAATCATGGCTCACATAGTGATGTCTGGAGCAGAATACCTTATGATACCAGGAAAGATTCTGAGAATATTGAGCCTTTTATCTCATGATCTCAATAATCTCACACTGAGCCAGGGCTTTAGTTAACAACTCGCCTGAAGGACAGAATCTCCCATCACACAGTGTCCCCATCCCTGCACTGAGGAAATGTTTTTCTGGCTGGTCAAGGAGGCTCATTTCAGATGCCAACACCATGTACAAACACCACCTCCAGTAGCAACATGGTTTTCACTAGGGTTGGGTAACGAAACCCGGTTCCCATATGACCAGTGTCTACTGAACCGAATTGCAATGCAGATTGCGGTGCCACATGCATTCACTAGCTAACGTTACACTCGCTCTGTCAACTCAGCCAGTGACAAGCTAGCTAATGTTCAAAAAGCCAAAAGCAAAACAGCATAAATTTCAAAGTATAATTTAAACAATGAAATAAAATAAAACAATGACATTGTCCAGTTTCTTTGCCTTTGCAAAAAAAAGGCTATTTTTTATGTTGTCGATTAGTCTTTTTTTTAAAGAAGGCGTTGGTTCAGGCACCATTTAGGCACCAGCACTGTTTTAAACGTATCCTTTCAGCACCAGAATCAGTCCAATCTAACTGATACCCATCAAGTGAAGCACGCAGATCCCCATTAATCAGCAATCCCATCAGGCCTAGCCTCAGCCACCAGTCATAGGGCAGCTCTGCAGCTGCCGTGAATCAGAGCAGACAGCGAATCAAAGAAAACGCTGACACTTCAGTACACAGCACTGCTGAATGGACAACAGACACACAGTCAGAGGCTCCCATCCAGGCAGCATGATCCAAGCCTGTACAGCAGCACATAGAGAACACAAACACACACAGCAGTGTGTAAAACACAGACAACACACACACACACACACACACACAGCAGCAGCAGTGTGTAAAACACAGATAGTACACACAAACAAACACACACAGCAGAATGTAAAACACGGACAGCACACTCACAGCACAAACACACTGCAGCAGCGGGCCGTAAGAAGTCTGAGCTCAGCTTAAACCGATTCACCATAATCACCAGCAACACAGCAAACTGATCCAAGCAAACATCCAGCAATTCCAGCCATACAGTTTACACCTTGGGTCTTAGCGCAAGCTTGTACAAATCTGCAGGTAATTCCTCAGACGTCTCATTTAGCCGTTCAGCCTCATGATGTTGGACACCATGCGTGACAGGCAGCGGGACGAGGAGCGCCGCAATGTTGGCGAGCAGAACTGCCCTCTGGGTGCCCTCAGGAACGACACAAAAAAAGGAAAAACCCATATTCCGCAAACTCACAAACCCACACAGCTCACACCTGCTGGGGTCACTGAGAGTCCACGAGTCACAGTAACAGGTAGTGAGGTGTGGGAGGTGTGTAATTACCAGCCTCACCTGAAGCGTTGCTGCGACCCAGAAAGCGTTCGCGGTTAAAAACAGGCTACCAGCTATGAGCACTGGGTTTGCAGTTCAGGGCCCTCTTACCCGGAGGTGTGCTCTCCACAGCAGGGAACCTCCACATCGGCAATGGCCACAACCCAGCAGGTTTTCCTCTTAATGCGAGTAACCCAGAGCATGCAGGAAGCGCGGCCAAATTAAACGGGTGTTTAAGGATCCAGCCGAACGGACAGCGCACTGACCCAGCGGCCCTACAGAACTAGAGCCAGGGGGGAAATGCCCTACAGGCACTGGAGCCCATAAAGACCTGGACTGAGTGGCTCTACTGCACACTGTGAGATTAACTTCACCTCAGAAACCTATTTCTGAGCTTAAACTGGCCTATCCATCAATAATGTGGTAAAAAACAAAAAAAAAAGTTACATTTATAACTTTTCTGGATATCACGCTCACATGCTGGAAAAATGTGGCTGAGTGACAGGTCTCACACCATCAGGACAGCCACGCCCGCTGTCAAGAGCCCACAATGCCAAAAAGCAACACGTTCACAACTCTGGGCACTCCAGCCTCTTAATGACCAGGGCTGAATGGCCCTTCAGGCACAGTAGCCCTTAAAAGCCAGAGTGCAGTGACCCCTGCAGGGTATCGCTTCAGGACCAGGAGCCAGACCTCTTAAGACAGGCCCGTCCGGCCAGCTCAGAGGGGCAGGGAGGAGACCCCAGCAGCCCCCTGGGCTGCGGGTTCAAAGCTGTCCTCCATTACAGCCCCGCGCTCGCTTTTTTAGATCCGCAGCGCGTCAGACGGTAGGCTCCCTCCTCCGGCGGCGTGATCGTACCCAGATAGGAACATGTGGGCGCGGTGATAAGCCTGGGCCGCGGGGTGAATGATTTCGACCGCTGTGAGCAGAGGGGAAGGGGGGCGAGGGGGCGGGGGGGATTTGGGCTGAAGAGGCTCCGCGCCTCTTATAAGGTCAGAGAAACTCAAACAGCTGTGTCCAAGCCCGGGGCGCAGTCGGCCCAGAATTGAGTTTTAACAAGTTCGACATGTTTCCAAAAGAAATGAAAAAGAGGCGACACGCTCCATCACACTGGAGTTACAGCACCACCTGGGTCTGGCGCCGTCCCTCACACTGCTGAGAGGCACACAGGGGACAGGCCGGCCACTCAGAAAGGACAGGGAACAGCCTGATCAATTAGGGCCATGTCTAAAACAGATTATTTGCCTAATACAGAGTAGACAGGTGGCCTACAAATGCATGGAATAGCCTGGCCAATCAGGAAAACACAGGGAATGACCAGGCCAATTAAGAAAGCTCAGGAAAAAATCGGGCCAGTCACAAAAATCTCTGAAAACAACCTGGCCAATCAAGAAAGCACAGGGAACAGCCCCACCAATCAGGAAAACAGGGATCAATCCGCAAACACAGGGAACAGCCTGGCCACCGGCAGAAACACAGAGAGCACCCTAACCAATCATGCACGGTATACCTGAGACATACTCCGAAACGCACCACACAATAAACATAGCCTAGACACTGCAGGACGCCTCTAAACACATCCATATCTTATACTCCAGCCTCGTTTAAGGCCCTGGCCTGGGAGCGATGTGGGAATGTACCGCAGTGGTGTGGAGCAGGAGGACCATTGCTCAGTTCCCACTGTTCACCTCCTCCAAACCCCCACACTCCCCATTAGAATAATCATCGACTCTGAATTCAAGAACAACCCCAGACACATCGCAAATCAATGCAGATGAGCTTTATAGGGCCAGGGAGAGAGGCTCGGAATCGAAGATGGTAAATATTTAAAATGGTTTAAAGCCCAACTTCTTCACAGTTTTGTGATTCTTCATTGTTTTTGTTTTTTTTGTTTGTTTTTTAAAGGTGGCAGATTTAAGCTGCAGGAAGTGTTTCCCTTAGAAAGAAGCTGTACTGGTAATAAAGCAGTCTGTTAGCTCAGGTGACAGCATTTGGAGGAGTTGGCCATTACCCAGAATGCAAAGCCTTTCATGTGTGTTCTTCTCTTCCCTGGTGCCTTGATCCTCCCTGCCTGACTGGTCCACGGTGCCATTCTGGCTCCGTCATTGCGCTTGTTTCCTTCTTTATATTTCCCAGCAAGAGAGCTGTCATCCACCCACGCACAGGAGACACTACGCTCTACTGTACTGGGGCTAGTGGCACGCTAAGGGGTGTGTGTTTGTTTTATATATACCTGGGTGAGGAGGAAATTGTATGTGTGTGTGTGTACGTGTGTACGTGTGTGTGTGTGTGTGTGTGTGTTGGTGCGTGTAGCAGTGAGTGTTTAGGAAGCTGAACCTGCATGTCACAGGTTCAGGTCCCAGGACTGGCGCTGCGTTTGAACCCCCGAGTGAGGCAGAAGCGCTTAACCCCAACCCTGCAGTAAAGTCCCAGCAGTATTAATGGATTATATGTACAGCAGAAAGCCAAAGCTAGCGCTGCCTGCTATACGCTATATGAGCCTCAGCTAATCAAACACGTGACTTTAAAATCTAATGGTGCATGTGTGTGGTGTGTCAAGGCACAAACACATCACCGGCACTAAAGAAATGTTGTTGTGACTTGTGCGCGTGCACGCATGCATACACACACGCACAAACAGACACACCTGCACGCACCCACACACATAAACTGATACGCCTACGCGCACGCATGCATGCACACACAAAAACACACACACACACATACACATACACATACCTGCACACTCAACACACAATGCACACAAATACCACACACACACACATGCCCAAATCAGATGCAGAGCTGCAGACAGGCTCAGAAGCAGCTCCACGTTCACTGCCCTCTGGTGAATTAAGGAAAGCTGCAACTGGCTCCAGCTCTCACCAGGCTTCCATGAACAGCAGGGGCATTGTGAACAACCCTTCTGTGCCCAAAACTACAGAGCCTCCCGCTCCACCAGAACCACACCCTCAAAGCCTAGCGCCATGACATATTCAAATATTCTATGGTTCTCAAGATCAAATATTCAGTTAATTGCCAACCACACTCTTACAAACACCGTACAGAGCTCTAGCTCTTCTCATGAAAATAACACACCACTGGAAAGAGATTTATAAACAAGCTCGAACAGCTCTGATAACAATTACAATCAGCACAATTCTTACATTGGACTTAGGCTCTGAATAATAATCACTTCCACACTGAGACTGCAACCAAACACTGCTAATCAGCACCAGTCTACAACCAGACTACTGCGCTTTTGCTGTGATAAGGGCGCAAAATAGGGTTCTTATGCTCTCACTCACAAGCACTGATGAGAAAAAATAAAACAAGTGTTTACACAATAAGAGTTTTCCCTTTGTGGCTGTAATCTGAAACGGGTGTGGTCTCGTCCACATCCGGGCACGGACCGTCCCCGGCACATCAAAGACCGAGAGGGAGATCAATGGCAGGCACACGCCGCGGTAATCGCCATGGCAGCGGCGCTGGCCAATCAGCCAGGCCCATGCACCTGACAGACAGACGCACTGAGGCTTTGTAGCCCAGTGCACCTGATCGTGCAGGATTCAGGAAGGGTGCCGTTTAAAAGGTAACTCGCGTAAGCGCGTAGCCTTTTTCCAAGCTCCACGATTCCACCATCTGCTGCCCACCCAACGTGAAATTATGGGCTATCGCCATGGCACCAGGCCTCGCCCCGCGGCCACCGGTCCAGCTTACGCGCGCGTCAGGTGACCGGGTAACAGACGGCTGAGCTCCGGGACCGGGACAAGAGGGTAGAGGGTGGGGGAGAGCTGCTATTTTAGGGAATCCGTGATGCGCAACCAGCCTAAAAAAAAACTACTGCTGAAAAAACAGGCGGCGTAAAAAAAACACACTGCCGTGTTGAGCACCGCTAGCCCTGCCGTAGCGCCGAGCAAAAGCCTCAACGTCTAACGTGATGAGCCGCCGCTTCCGCAGAACACACGACATGACGCGCCGATAGGACACACCAATTACACGGGAGATAAGCCGCAGCTCAGCAACGCGGACTGGGTTCCCCTATAGAAGTTCAGCATGTCACGGCTTGCCGATAAAGAGAGAGAGAGAGAGAGAGAGAGAGAGAGAGACAGGGCTGCCACTCACAGGGCCTGCACGCTCACCCCAGCCCCCCCTCCACCCCTCCCCACCCCCCAGAAGAGCGGGAAGTGTGGCCAGGCTTTTGTTTTTGGTGCGCTGTGGGTTGGTAATTTGCATCAGATGTGGAGGGCATTAATCCCGTTGGCCTTTGAAGCTCTGCAGCAGGTTCCAGCTCCGTGCTCGCAGTAGGAGCCAGGCTGGATCCCCTGCTCTCCCAGCTACGGCCCGACTCCTGCCAGAGCCATGCCAGGCCAAGTCCCGCCTGCACTCACGCACACACAGAGTTCAGTTTCTCACATCACACTGGAACACACACACACACACACACACACAGTTCAGTTTCTCACATCACAGAGTTCAGCCTCATACCACACTGTTACACACACACTGCACACAAGCAGCTCACACACACCACTACCACACACAAGAGTTCAGTTTTAATACAGAATATGGCATCAATCACATGAACCTCAATTCTTCAAACGACCCAGCAAGTTGGTCCTCAACTATTAAAACTGTGCACACTACAACATCTGGGCCCAGTTCAGTAATCCTCATGACCGCTCACACATGACTCGCTCCATCACCATGTCAGATTCAGATTACGCCTGTTTACGACATACACTCCTCAGTGCTCGAGAATACCAAAATATCTATCCACTGTCCAACACTACTGGCCACCACAAGGCGCGCGCAATTGGCCTTCTTGTCTTAAGGTATAGCACAGAGCATGGTATCACTACATGACCTTTCAAGTTTTCTTCAGAGACGGGAGCCCCGAAGGCAAGAGTGGGTCCTGAAAACGTATTAATAAAGCTGTGCAGCACTAAACAAACATCTGGGCCCCAGAGATTCAGGTAAATCACATGACCCTGCTCTGGCACACAGGACACGCTCCGTCAGAGGCCATGTTCCAGTGTGGTAACAGATTTAGCGCCTGCTCTTTAGGGCTGGACAGTCAACTCGCTCTAGTTCTCAGAGGAATACCACAAGTAATACAAGTATACCACTGTGTCCAAACACTACTGGGCTCCGCATTCGACGGGGGGGCGGGAGATCAGGGGGATCCTTGTCTTAGGGGGCAGGACAGGCACAGAGGAGGCACGGTCAGGTGGGCACTGGGACCCCGGGGCATGGGGTCCGGGGGCCACAGAGCCGGCTCACGCAGTCGGCCTTTCGCTAATTGGGCCGAAAGACGGAGCGACCCCAATCTGCCCCCCCCCCGCGCTCGGGCTGTGTTCCTGGCGCGGCGCTCTGACAGGTCTTCTCAGAACAGACAGCCATTAGGAGAGCCTCATTAGCGGCGGCGCTAACCGCGCGGGCAGCGGCGGCGGCGGCTAACGGAACGGCGGGCGCTCGCTGGAGCGGAGCGGAGCGGGGACGAGCGCTCGACGCGCGCAATATGCTCGCCGCGCTCCCCCCCCCCGATCGCGTCGAGGGCCGCCGCGGGTCCCGGCAAACTCCCCGCACATCTGCCTAATTACCACATAACCGCGGTGCTCCGAAGGGCCGCTCCGCAGCTCCACCGCGTTTCCACAGGATGCAGCGCATTCAGCCCAAAATGTGTAATTAGGCTTTTATTTACCAAAGCCCCATTCACAATGAAGATCGCCCCGGTGCGTTCCACAGCGCTAACTTTCAGAGAGGAGAGCAGAGAACAAGCACGCCGGCCAGTATGGTGAACAACAGAGAGCTGCAGCCAGAACTCTTTCTTAAAGGCTTGGAAACGGCGCCGCGCAACAGCTAACTGCGGAAAATGGCACCGCGTTAAACGCTTTAAAGGGGCGGTTCACCCAAAAAACGAAATTAAGGTGTTTACACTTACCCGGCGTAGCATCTGTGCATCTAGAGAACTTGTCGCATTTCAGCGAAACTTTCTTCACATTTGCAGCAGCTCACCCTGATAAAACAGACCTCGTGGGTCCAGCCAAGCGCCAGAGAATTACAGAAAATCTAACCCCACGGATACCCACAAACATCCACAACGCTTAATTTCTGCAGTTTCATCAAACTACTTCGACCAAAGTATGCCAACCATGAAGCCTACATCTGCACATCTTGTGCAGACAGACTAGTATCCTAAACCTTCATTACAACAGCACGTCTGTAAATCATTCACAAGCGCATGGGAAGGAATTGGGAGACAGATAATTAAAAGATAATAACCTCATTCCTTCCAGACTTGGGAGACATACACAGAATGTGTACTAAGTGATCCCTCATTAAGCACTGCACTTGTTAATGAATGACTAACACAGCAGTCATGTCACCCTAACGCGAATGTTACGCGCGCTTTAATGGAGGATTTAGGGATGGATGCTTTGCGTTAAGTGTGACCAGGAATGTGGAGGCGTGGGTAGAGCTTTCGGAGAAATCTGCTTCGGCTTTCCCAGATCGTACCGCCAGGATTCAGAACGAGGAGCGAGAGCGTTCCCCCACCCTCTGTAAGGCCGCCGGCATTCTCCTCACACACACACACAGCGCAGAGCGCTACGCTACGCGCGCCGTGATACCGGCCGCCCGGTCCAACCGGCTCCCTCGCCAGGGAGGCCGCGCCCGCTCGCGCTCCTCGAGCCGCAAACAGTCGTGATTTAAGATCCAATTAAAGCCGGTGGCGTTCCCGCTCGGATTCCAGAGCCCCTCTCTGAGAGCAGGAGCGGCGCGCCGGCGTTCCTGTTCCCAGCCGGCGTTCCCAGCTGGCATTCCCAGCCGGCGTTCCAAGCCCGCGTTCCCAGCTGGCATTCCCAGCCAGTGTTCCCAGCCGGCGTTCACCGCGCAGGTCCTGCCGACGCCTAATTAAACACCCGGGGTCCAGGCGGGCAGCCCAGCTAACAACACCGAGCGAAGAGCTTCACAGCCAATTTACACCTCAGGGACAAATGGCACCTCTTTCTGACGGGTCTGCGGGCTGTGAACAGCAGACCTGGTGGCCAGTGACCCGGGCAGCTGAGGTGAGCGATGTCACGGGGGCCAACACAAACCCAAGTTCACACTGCAAGCACAAGTCCAAAAAAAACTGCCTGTTTATAATCCGCAATTTAACAACGAGAGCCGTCCAAATTTCTCACAGCGTAGGCTCTGCAGCCCTTATGATTGGAAAAGGTAAACTAATCAGCATCTCGTGAGAACTCTTTGAAATGGAACGTCGATGACATTTCAGGCAAATGTTTATTCATTACTTTTTTTCCCCTCCCTGCTCGTATCAGACATAAGAAGCCCTTGCCTTACTCCACAGAAAAACATGAAAGCGCGGGGCTGCCGGTCTTGTTCCGGGTCCGCAGGCAGGAAGCCAGCAATCTGGTTCAAAGGAAGAGCGTACGCTAAACAGCAAGCAGCTAACCCAGAGGCGTGCCCTGCCCAAAATCCGGAGCTCGGAGTTAGAACCAAAACAACATCTAATGAAGAAACAAAACAGTGGCCAGGGAACCACACTTAAACAGTCTCTTGTGACCGCTGGGGCAATTTGAGTGTTCCAGCTGTGCCGACCCCGTGACATCGCTGGACGGAGATGACATCAGCGGCGTGGAACAGCAGGAAAGTTGCAGAGCGCTTCGTTTTTGTACTCTGGGTTCATTTGCTTTGTGGATGGCAAAGGCCCCCTGAAGCTGGCAGCAGCAGAGCCGCGTAATAAGGCAAGAGAACAAACAAGCAACCAAAAAAGCGCCATGACTTTGCAGCCTGTTCTGGGACCGAGACGTATCCGCGGAGAACACTACCCAAGCTACCTCCCCTGATTCCATTTGGCCTATTATTTGTAGGATTCCAGAGAGACAAAGCAAACCAGAAAATAAATACCCTTGAGCGCTACCATTTTCTAGAGCCAAGAAAGAGAATGCCGAGGGATTTACGTGTGGTATTGTACTCGCATTGCTAAAATGAAAGTCATGAACTGCAGTTCACGGTGTATATCTCATATTAACCTGACCTCTCAGCAAAACAGCAACTAAAATCTAATGAAATCACAGCCGCTGATAGCATAAACACCAGTCTAAACAGGAAGGAGTCGTTTGCGTAAAACGGACCTGCAGACAGCCTGCTGGAGGACACGCCGCCTCTTTCAGGACGGGCCACGCTGACAGCACGCATCCTTTCATCTGCGTTTTTTACACTCTGGCAGAGGACACCACAATGAGTAAAACCCCCATCTGCGCTGCAGTGGCGAGCGCTTAGGAGTGGGCTCCCCCCCACGACAGGAATGGTACGGTCTGCTCAGAGGCAGCCCGAGGCCACCGGGACCAACCAACTGTGGATGAGAGTGGGTGGAGCCCAGGGAGCAAAGCCCTAGTGGATTTTGCAAGTTCACTGAGGGGGCGAACAACCACAGGACCTGTACAATTGTACAATTACAGTTTTTTTTTAAAAGGAGGAAAATCCCTCCCCAAACAGCGAAGGCTGGTGGGGGGGGTCAACGCAATTACAGTGAGCGCAGCTACAGACAGGCCTCACCTTTCTACTTCTACCTAAAGGGGGGGGGGGGGGGGCTAACGTGACTCCCTGTGGTCCAAGCTGCTAACGGGCTCTTTCAAGACGATTAGGACGACATAACCCAACAAAATTCTGCCAAATTAATTTGGAAGTGACCCGACCTCCTGGGGGCGAGGAATGAAAGGGAGAGAACGAGAGGACTCCAGTGGACAGGCCACAGCTTCCTGGTGCTCTGGCATCCATTGCTTCGGCCTCACAGCCTGAGCTCACCTGGGGCTGGGGCGTGGTACAAAACACACACTGCTAGCCTTTCTGCACAGCGCAGGGGGAGAAATCCTCTCGACAAAATAAAAGCAGCGAGACTGCCACATTACAGTATTCGATCTGCGTGGCACAGCTACGCGACACACAGCTTCTACGTGCATCCTATGTAAACAGTCCCATCTAACGCCATCTCATTATGCCACTGGCTGCTTCTGGAATTAGGAGGCTAAAAAAAATAATAACTTATCTGCAGGGGGTTAAGAAAGTGATGTGAGTTCATTTGCATGAAAAGCTTGTTTTAGGGAGTTTTCAGCGGCTGGAGCCAGTCGCCCAGACTCCCTCGTTCAGGTCTGCGAGACGAGCATTTACACAAATCGTTTTTCCGGTGATTACCGCGCTGACCTCTTGCCAAAAGTCAGCAGACAGGCAGAGGCAGGAATGTGTGCCGGCCTGCAGGGGCTGTGTTTGTACTGCGCAGACACCCCAACCCCACAGCTTAGTGACACAGCAACACAGCATTACTGACACCCCAACCCCACAGCTTAGTGACACAGCAACACAGAGCATAGACACCAACCCACAGCTTACTGACACGCACACGCATACGAACCCAACCAAGCTTAGTACACAGCAACACAGCATTAGACACCCCAACCCCACAGCTTAGTGACACAGCAACACAGCATTACTGACACCCCAACCCCACAGCTTAGTGACACAGCAACACAGCATTACTGACACCCCAACCCCACAGCTTAGTGACACAGCAACACAGAGCACTACTGACACCACAAACCCAGAGCTCAGTGACACAGCAACACAGAGCACTACTGACACCACAAACCCAGAGCTCAGTGACACAGCAACACAGAGCACTACTGACACATGCATACACACACACACACACACGCACATGCACACACACACACACGTGCACGCACACACAGACACACACAAATGTAAAAACGTGCACATGCGCGCACACACACACACACACACAGGCCCGTGTTTATCGTACTACACTGGGCAGCCTCTCCCGAAGCTCTCCCTGATGCAGAGATATAAGCATCACACAGTCAATTCCCTCTCAGCCTCTCTGCCGCTAATGTGTGTGAGCTAGTGAACCAGGGCGGGAACCCATTAGCGCGCTGTGCAAGAGAACGCATCGGAGCGGTCCTGCGTGAGCCCTCCAAACGCGGCGTTGGGTTCACAACCAGCCACCCGCTACTCAAGCCATATTAAATTAGAGCGGGATATTACGCCGTGTTCTTCACAAATATTGAAATATAAATTCAGCAATTATTATAAATTAGTGAGCTGAATTACAAACTGCGCGACACCAGCTGCAGCGGCTAAGTGAATTGAAGCAGCCGCTGCCAGCTGGCCCGGAGCACACAGGATATTAACCTTTTCAAAGCAAAACTTTCCCCGGCTTCACAAATGTAACGTTGTGTTTCTAATTACCGAAATTATGCGCGACCTTCCCGCTTCCTCTCCGCCTCGTCCCGTCCGGTTTCCGTTTCAGAGGCCGCCAAATGTGCGCGTTTCCCCGACATTACGCTTCGCTCGCAGATTAAACAACTAAAAATCTATACGGGCTGGTCAGCCGCTTCGAGACAGAGAAACGGCGCATTAAATTAAAAAGGCGAGGCCGTCACAGTTCGTGTAGCATTGAGGAAGGTGCAGACGCGTCCTCTGGCCTTCCCCTGGTGTCACCTCATCTGGCCGAACAAAAGCTCTTTACTGATAGAAGTTTACATTTCCTCCACTTTTGGTTTTCTGCCGCTGATACCGGCTGCCCTGGTCTGGCCTGGCTGCCTGTGCTGATTGAAATGTCGTCTTTGGCGTCCAAACCCCAGCGCTCCAGCACGTGTAATTTGGGCCTCTGTGCCCCCCCTCCCTCTCCCTGTCTGGGGTGTGAGTCGGGCTCCTAATCTCTCATAGCTGCTCCAGACAAAGCCGTTATTTGTGCTCCCAGCTCGGGAGGAGCAGAGGGAGTCTGGCGCAGGGCGAAACTGCTCTGAAATCACCCCACTGAAATATCAGCTAATGCCAGTCTCGGAGTGGGTAAAGGGTGGCAGTGCGGCTTTGACGGTTTGAGAACTTCGCTCGCAACCATAAGGTTTCTGGTTCTAACCCAAACAGGCAGGAAAGATGTTCTACCTTTGAGTCAGACGGCTTTCTGAAAACACCCAGCTGAGCTGCATGCATGTAGCAGGCAAGCTTGATCAAACGCTAACACGTGTTTCCTTCTGCTAGCGTGAAGCGGGTAAAGTGGTGGTGAGTGGAGCTGAGCTGACGGGTCACGGCGGTGTGTGTTCCCACACAGGACTGCAGGAGGGGCGGGGGCCCGCGCGGGAAATTAAACCCTCTGCCAGCTGTCAAAAGGAACGCCCGGCATGACCAGCGCATCAGCTGGACGGCGCGCTGAAGGGCGGTCCGCCTCTCTGCGAACGGCGCAGCTGCAGCGGGCGCCGCAGTCCTGCGCTCCAGCACTCGCGCATTCGCTGCGCTGCTCGTACCCGCGATCACATTTCGCATCCGCTCCAAATTTACTGCCGAAAAACGACAGATGTTCAGCGGATACTTTCCCTTCTCCGTGTCGCCGGGGAGAACTTCAGAAGACGGCTCGTTTCGCCGAGAGCTTTCCGCAAAGCCCCCCGGATGATTTTAGGAGGCGCTGCCCTGTTCCCCTCCCTGCCGTCACGCGCCAGACCCCAAATCTCCCAGCTGCAGAGGAATTAAACAGGGCCTCCGTCCCATAGGCTGAGTCACGGGCCATACGGAGCCCGACCGGACCGCCGCTGGACCGGGTCGCTCGCCGCTTCCCAATGACCGCGCGGTCGCCTTCCCCCAAACCAGCAACCCAGCGTGCGCCCAGTGGCTTGTTTTAGGGCCCTGAGAACTGCCTCCCCCCACAATACGGCTAAAAAAGGCTTAATTGACCATAGCTGGTTTCCATTGTGCTTTGACAGGCAGAAGCAATACAGATCTCACGTCCCGCAGAGCTAGCGTGTGTGTGAAGGCTTGTCGCTTGTGTGCGCTAATCAGACCCGTGTAATCAATCCGGGAGGCGTTAGCCGTAGCGCCCGCCCCGCTCACAGGCTGCCGGCGGCGGTGTCTGAGGTTCCACTGCGCACGGGAAAAGCAGGGCGGCGGTGAGGTCACTGCGGGACGGGTTACAGGGAGCAGGGAGCGTAAGGTCCCCAGGGGCGTGAGGCGACGGGGCAGGTGCGCGGCCCGCGGGCGCTGCCGTTGTTTCCCTCCCGCGGTGAGCTCATTTCCTGCCGCGCCCCTCTGGCGTGTGACGCCTTTCAGGAACGTCACAGCAGCTGGGAACTGGGCCAGAGGGGAACCCAGAGACACGCACCACCAGGAGCACAGGAGAGGGATCTCTCACATTCAGAACACCACCAGACACAGGCACAGGCACAGACACAGACACAGACACAGACACAGGCACAGGCACAGACACAGGCACACACACACACAGACACACACACAGAGGCACACATAGACACACACACACACGTGCGCACACGCACGCACACACACACACCCCTGCTCTCATTCAGCCCTGCCTGCCCAGGCGGCTGCGCAGTCAAGCCCAGGCTCATTAAGCTCACTCAGCTGCACACATTGCGTAAGAGCTGCACGGAGCTGGGCATGGAGTCAGCACACAGAGCCATTCCACACCCCCACCAGCAGCCTGCAGGGTGTGTTGGGGTGGGGAGTCACCACTTTGAACACAGTCCTGCAGAGAACCAGCGCCAGGACAGCACCCTCTCACACACCCAACCCCAAAACAGGGTCCTCACCTCATTTACCAGAGCGCCCGTGGCTAACACCATAACTAGCCGACCCCTATTTAACAAAAACAGCAAAAAAATGAGTTGCACTTGCTTCGTTTTTTTTGCTCTATGTACTTATTGCGTGTCGCACACCAGAGATGGAACTCAGAAAGAATGTCAGCTTATGATCACTCGTTTTCTTTCACTCTCTTTCTTTGAATCTCTCCTGTTGTTGTTTGACATCCGTGGAGGGAAAAAAAAACTTCCTATATATATTCAGCACAACCAATATTTACCCAGCAGGGGAGGGTGAAGAATGGGCTGTGTTCCTGCTCTGCTCCCTTACGGGGGGGTGGGGGGGGGGGGGGGGGGGGGGACGGGCTGCTATAAACACGGTGTGGCGGTTAATGTTTCACCAGCTCTGGGCTCCAGAGCTCCCCGGCCCTGTGAGACAGCGGCCGAGCCAGACGCGTGGGGGGGGGGGGGGGGGCGGCACAGCGCCGGCTAAGGGGGCCCACCGCCACCGCCTCGGGACTTACGGGCAGAGACGGAGGAACCTCCACTGGGGTGCGGGGCCCATGGTGGGGGGGGGGGGGGGGCACTACTCCTTTGGTTTTCCCTTCAGTGTTTCAAACCAGCGAGAGGAATCCCGGGCTTGCACAAGCAACGTCTCTCACTCAGACACACACACACACACACACACACACGTTTACATATTTCAGCACATGCACGCACGCACAGACACGCACGCCCACGGAAACCATTCATAAAAGTGAAGGAAGAAATCCAATCGCAAGACACAGCCGGAAAAGGGACACCAGCAGACATCTGAAAAGGCGCACTCATGCGCAAAAGCACAGGAGCAGAATAACTGCTACCTGCTTAAAAGAACAACAGCGCAAAGCTGCGGGTACAATGCGGCCTCCGCGCGGCTAGCGTCAGCGTTAGCAGCGCTGGCGGATCACCGTAAAGCCCTCCCCGAGCCCGCTGACGGAGCTCACAGGACGCGCTTCCGCCAGCACGAAGCCCGCCGCGCTGCTGAGTCACGCTGACGGCCGATCTGCGGGCGCTTCTATTGGCCGGCAATCCTGCCCCATTACAGCGGGGCGGTGGAGAGGTGCACGGGCGTGCGTTTGGGGTGCGTTAAAGAGCCCCGTCTGCGTGAGGGTGAGGAAGTGCCTCTGGACCCTGGGGGGGGGGGGGGAGGAGGAGAGGCTTGGAGCAGCCCGGGGTGGAGTCACCCTAACCCCCCCACCCCCATGTTCCTCCACCCATGAGCCGGGAACGGGACAGAGCCTGCGGCCGGGCCGTCATGTGAGGCTGCGTGACCGAGGCCAGCCAGCTCTGAGAGAGATGAGCTGCAGAGCACTGACAGCAAGAACGCCCGCCTCCCTCCCTTCCTTCCTCCCTCCCTCTGTCTCTCTTTGCCTCTCTTCCTCTCTCTCTGTCTCTCCCTCTCCCTCTGTCTCTCTCCCTCCGTCTCTCTCAGAGAGAGATCAGTGCCATTCTCTGTGTGTAGAGTACAGTGTGAGGCCCCTCCTAAGAAAGGCACACACACAGCCTGTCCATCACACTGGGCCCACAGATTCAGGAAAGGGGGCGAGGGGGGTAAGCAAATACACAAAAAGACTTACAGTGAGGTGGGGAGGGGCAGCCTATCCACTATGGCCCTGTGTCCTTAACTGTGAGGGGACACAAGGTTTAAGAAAATGGCATTTTAAGAAAGCGCACGGCACATTTTTGGAGAGATTCTTAAACGTCGTCGTGGAGTCAGCCGGAACACGGGACAGACAAAACACGCTGCTGAATTACGTCAACAAATGAGCTGACCGTAAAAGAAACGCCAGCGCAGATCTGGCACAGACCCTGCACACAGCAGGAGACCCAGCTGACTGCAGCTGACTGCAGCTGCGCAGAGCGTCCTGCTCACCCCCGTGTCCTTATCAGCAGGGCTCTCCCTCCCCTTCGCTTCCTCACAAACGCACTGGCCGCAGGGTTCACCATCAGCTGAACAGCACGTCAAATGACACCCTGCTGTGCTGCGCGACGTGTGCACGACCTGGTCAAATACCCACAATGCACTGAGGCAACGCCGCAGCGGCAGGGCATGCTGCAGAAAGGGGAGATTCTGTTTGCTCACTCGTCAGGAACACAGTGAGGTAACGTTAGCCTAGTTTGGCGGGTGCCATTTTCTTTTATTGCCTCCTCCGCAGAGCTCTACCTCCAGGCGCCAGGCGAGTCCTCTCCAGCTCCGCTTCTGTCATTATAACGGATCTGCTGCCGATGCCCTCGCCTGGTATTTGTCTGTGCGTCTGTGCGCAGGGAGTTATGGCTCCTTCACACTCCTCAGGAGACAACGGCACAAGCTGTTAGGTGCAACTGAACTGCCTGTGTGGATTCAGCTTTGTCCGTAAGCTGGAGGAGTTTAAGTTGTGAGCAGCCAAAGGTGTGAATTGTGAACAGGCGAGCGGCTGTGAAGTTATGATACTGAAGCTGTCCATACTTGCACAGGGCACCTCTGCTCTCTCTCACATACAGAGCGGCTGGTAGCTCTTATAAAGTTGGGAACACCTGAAAGGTTGATGGCATCTCCCTTGTACACTGAACAGATGCAAACAGTCGAGAAGTTGTGAATACATCGCTCGTCTGTCAAAACACCGAAGGTGAACTGACTGTGGTAATATGGTGGCCAGTTGTAAAGATTTAGAGATAGGAGAAGTGCACGGCTAGTCCCTCCCAGTCACACAGAGAGCCTGTTTTGACTGCTGTGAACCTGCGGCTGTAAAACAGTGATTACACTATTGTCATTGTCTCGCACACTTTGACCTGAGACTACAGACAGCACCCGATGACCCAGCACTACAGACAGCACCCGATGACCCAGCACTACAGACTGCACCCGATGACCCAGCACTACAGACTGCACCCGATGACCCAGCACTACAGACAGCACCCGATGACCCAGCACTACAGACTGCACCCGATGACCCAGCACTACAGACTGCACCCGATGACCCAGCACTACAGACTGCACCCGATGACCCAGCACTACAGACGGCACCCGATGACTCAGCACTACAGACAGCACCCGATGACCCAGCACTACAGACAGCACCCGATGACCCAGCACTACAGACAGCACCCGATGACCCAGCACTACAGACTGCACCCCATGACCCAGCACTACAGACAGCACCCCATGACCCAGCACTACAGACAGCACTCGATGACCCAGCACTACAGACTGCACTCGATGACCCAGCACTACAGACAGCACTCGATGACCCAGCACTACAGACAGCACTCGATGACCCAGCACTACAGACTGCACTCGATGACCCAGCACTACAGACGGCACCATATAACCCAGCACAGCCAAACACGGATCAAAAAATAAAACTAAAAAACAAGCCAGGACGCCTCCTCCAGCTGGGGCCGTCTACGGCGCTGCATACCGCTGGCATTCCGCTCATTTCACAGCTCTGGCCACATTCTTACCTGCGGAGTGAAGCGATCGGCACGTCACGGTGTGGAAAGCCTGCTCGCCTACGGGGAGCGGAAACTACCGTCGCAGCTCTCCTGATGACCTCACCCCTGCCCCCACAGCACACGCTGAACAGCACAGCCACACACAGCCCAGAGTGCGCGTAAGGGCGCCTGGACCTGCCCTCAAACAGAAGAAGCCGTCATGTGACTCGAAACGCGACTTCTCACCAGTTTTTACACGACTGTCAAGCGTGGCCCATCGGCAACGCTACCGACTCGTGGTTTACGGTCGCCTCTCTCAAGACCGTGTGTGGCGGAGGGGCACGGCAGCCAATGGAGAGGCCTGGAGGGTCCGCCATGGGAGGAGCAATCATCAGACTCGGCCCGCGCAGTCTGCATGATACGACTGGTCCTGACAGAGGGGAGCGTTTCAAAGCCGCCATGACGACAGAGATCCCGTCCACACGTCTGATACACTCAGGTCACGAGCGAGAAGGGGAACACCACGAGAGCTCCGCTGGCGGGGGGGGGAGGGGGGGTTAGCGGCTGCGCAGCTCAACGACTTTACTCTCCGGGCCCTGCCGGGCCAGGCGTGCGCGGGGTTCCTGAGCGGCCTCCTCCCGCAGGCACGAGGGTTCGACTCCAGGACACCGAAGCACACCAGTCTGAGCAAACCGTCCCGTCCGCTCCATTAAACCCGCGCCAGGGTGCTAAGGCGGGGCAGGAGCCCAGCAGTCGCCAACGAGGCTGCTGAGGGTGGAGGGGGGCGGTCCGTAGACCCCCACCATCCAATTCCCAACACCTCCTCCTCCAATATCAAAACAAGCCCCCCCCCACCAGACCTCCGGCACGCCCCCGCCTCCTCCCCCCTCCCCTCGTCTGCTCCCGCCTGGGAGTCACGTGGGCGCGCAGCGGGGTCCCGGCTCCCTCTGAAAAACTCTATTTTTATTCCCCCGGCGCTCGGCGGAGCCAGAGTGTGAGAGGAATACCAAACCTCCCCCCGCCTCCCGCGGAATCAGCGCCCAGCTCCGCCGCTCCGCTGATCTCCGATAAGCAGCCCTCTTCATTTCACAGCCATGAAACCAGCCAAAAATACACGACAGAGAGGCACGAGAGAGAGAGAGAGAGAGAGAGAGAGAGAGAGAGAGAGACAGAGAGAGAGAGAGAGACAGAGAGAGAGAGAGAGAGCAGAGAAAGAGAGAGAGAGAGAGAGAGAGACAGAGAGAGAGAGAGAGAGAGAGAGAGAGAGAGAGAGAGAGGAGAGAGGCAGAGAGAGAGAGAGTGAGAGAGAGAGAGAGAGAGAGAGAGAGAGCGAGAGAGAGAGATGGAAAGACAGATATACAGGGTATAGAGTATCTGTTATAGATTATATATGCTGACGTTCTAAAGCTCTTTAAATGAGGGCGAGTAACGCTTGGTTTTGCAATATATATGTGTCTTGTCATTTGAGGTTTTAACATGGCACTGCAGCGAAACTCTGTTCATTTTCAATGTCACGCCAAAATTGAATTAAATTGGGAGAGACACACACACACACACACACACACACACACAGTGAAAACATTGTCAGCCACAAAGTCAGCACATTACTGTTGGTCTGAGAATTGTACATGCATTCTGCTGATGCGAGAATCCAACCTGCAAGCCTGCCTTCATAACGTGCAAAAACACTCCCGAGCTTCGGCTAAACACACTCTGTACAGGACGCGCTAAATCAACAGATGCATCAAACGCTGGGCCAGACTTTTATTAGCACAGTGGAAGGGCGTGGCGGGGAGGCAAGCTTGCCGTTTACGGTTATTGTCAAAACTGCACCGTGCTGGGCAGTATTGTTATTCCTTTTGTCGAGTTGATGCCACTTGTATTCCACCGCTGCAGGTTAAATCACCACAGCAGTGTAAAACTGAGCTGCAGGAGTATGAACAGAGTTTCGATGTAGGGAAGGCACTCAAAACTTGAGCAACTCTGCACATTGGCAGAAAGGAGTCCAAACGCAGTTTCTGCTCTTCTCTATTGCTCCAGTGACTCAGCTGAAAGGTCATGATGCACTGTGTGAGTATGCCTGAAAACACAGGCCGTTTCCTGTAAAGCTACACACTGTAACAGTAGCAGTTAATCAATGCAAGCTTCTGCACCAACAATAAACCGGCATTTCCGTTTGCACAACACTCATTATCCGGCACAAACATTGTCCAGGTTAATGAAAGTGGTGACGGACGCTTCCCAAATATTTACCCTTCCTACCCGCTGCATTGCCATAGACACGGTGGAGAGGCTCTGAAGCTGGCGTCAGACGGAGGTGCCGTCATTCTCGCAGAGTCAGCAGGGCGTGACTCGTCTGCAAACAGCCCGGGCAGGTTGGGCGGCGCGCTGGCCACGCCTTCGCACGGCAGAGGCCTGTGCTGCCGGCTCCGGCTCCAGCTGAACCTCCCCCTGACGGGCCGGGGCCTCAGCAAAGGCGGGACTCATGCCAGGATATAACCACGCCCCCTGGGACGTACCCATGCCTCCCTGGTCATATGCACACCTTCCTGGTCATATACACACCTCCCTGGTCATATACACACCTCCTTGGTTATATACACACCACCCTGGTTATATCCACACCACCCTGGTTATATACACACCTCCCTGGTTATATACACACCCCCCTGGTTATATACACACCTCCCAGGTCATATGCACACCTCCCTGGTTATATACACACCTCCCTGGTTATATCCACACCTCCCTGGTTATATCCACACCTCCCTGGTTATATACACACCTCCCTGGTTATATCCACACCTCCCTGGTTATATCCACACCTCCCTGGTTATATACACACCTCCTTGGTTATATCCACACCTCCCTGGTTATATACACACCTCCCTGGTCATATCCACACCTCCCTGGTTATATCCACACCGCCCTGGTTATATCCACACCTCCCTGGTTATATGCACACCTCCCTGGTTATATACACACCTCCCTGGTTATATCCACACCTCCCTGGTTATATGCACACCTCCCTGGTTATATCCACACCGCCCTGGTTATATACACACCACCCTGGTTATATCCACACCTCCCTGGTTATATGCACACCTCCCTGGTCATATGCACACCACCCAGGTTATATACACACCTCCCAGGTTATATCTATACCACCCTGGTCATATACACACCTCCCTGGTTATATCCACACCTCCCTGGTTATATGCACACCTCCCTGGTTATATCCACACCTCCTTGGTTATATGCACACCTCCCTGGTCATATCCACACCGCCCTGGTTATATACACACCACCCTGGTTATATCCACACCTCCCTGGTTATATGCACACCTCCCTGGTCATATGCACACCACCCAGGTTATATACACACCTCCCAGGTTATATCTATACCACCCTGGTCATATACACACCTCCCTGGTTATATCCACACCTCCCTGGTTATATCCACACCTCCCTGGTCATATCCACACCGCCCTGGTTATATCCACAACCACCCTGGTTATAAACACGCATTCCTGGTTTATATCAGAAATAAAACATTGGATTTCATAAATTTTACTTTACTTATTTTACTTAAAAGTCTAAAAGACTTTAAGCATTGGAGAGAGGGTGGGAGAGAGGGAGAAACCGATAGACAGAGAGGGAGGGGTGCTGGCAGACATCTCATCCCTGTAAATCACACCTCTCCTTATTACAAGCATTGCTGTGAAACTCAGCTGCTGATTAGGGTCATAATTAAAGGATCTCATCTGGCCATTCTAAGCGCACATCCATAACACTTACACCTCAACACTTTGTTAAGCAAATGCCAGCTCCCAGCTTTCACACTTCTGCCAACTTTGGGGGTCACATTCAAATTCTTTAAAGGTTATTAGTCATCCATTGACGGTCCATTGTTCCATTGTAACACGGATTGAGATAATGGCAGCATTTACTTTAAGGCTCTGCAGAAAAGCGTAGCATTAGCGCCGCTCTGTTCAGGCCATTGGAAATGCGAATGAGAAAAGGTGCAGGAGCCAAGCCCTGCCTGTAGCAGATGCATTAGCCGCCGCGGTGCCAGGGGGAGGGGCCTAGCGGGGTGACCCGGCAACCCGCTCAAAACACGATCAAATACAAACGTACCAACGGAGCAGAATAAACACAACTCACCAACACATCTGCTTCATATCAGCGGGAGGTCCTGTCAACAGAGCCCCTGCAGATTCACTGCCGTCAAAAACACGGCTAGGCAAACACGCCAGATAATGCCCCCCCCCCCCCCCCCCCCCCGGCAGTGTTTAGCCCCAGACAAAAGCGCGGATTAATCGCTGGATTATCTGTGAGGGAGATTAACGGCGAGGGGGATTATAATCTGAGGGATTACGCGGTGTTCCTCGGCAGGCCGCTGGGTGTGACCGGCGGGCGAGGGCTTCCGGGCCGCGGTTCTGGCGGCTTGTTTCGCGAACACACCTCACGCTCTCTGGGGCTCTGGAACCCATCCGAGGGAACGCTGACCTTCGCCAGGCTCGGCGGGGGGACTAGAGTTCCACTGCCGTCTCCAAAAAACCTCAAAACTCAACACTTACCACTGAGGATTCTTCCACTGCACTTCAAATGCACATAAATTACCAGGCACTTAAGAGGAGTTAAGACTTTCCCTGACAGCCATTATGCAATTTCCATATCGGCTGATTTATTACTAAAAATGTCATCTTTTCACCTGAATTACATTTTCAAATTGATTACTTTCAGAGACGGACGGAATTTAAAACCCCGAACATGCCTTTTAAAAAGAATGGGAAGATCCAGTGCACGGTTGCAGTTGTCCACTTAATTCCCAAATGCAGCCTTCTCAGCTCAGAGAAGAGCAGGCCACAGAATGACCACAGCCGTGCAGCAGTCACGGTCATTCAGCGGAATTACTGACAGAGGCCACACATACCATCCCGTCTTCTTAAATTGTATAGTTTCATTTAGTTTCAGGAATGGAGGTCAAGAATATCTGTTTTTAATTTGTTGTTGTTTGCGTCGGTTGAAAATGCATTCTTCAACAGGCAATGAAAGTATGTTAAGCTCTTGCAGAATGTACTGGACCAGGGCAACACAAACAGCCCTCTGATACAGCTGCAGATCTTCCCGTACGGATCCCCACTCCACCCACTCCGCACCCCCCCCCAGATCATTACGAAAGCTCCCACAGAAAGCCGTTTCAGCCTCACTCTCACTCCCTATTCCCAGATTCAGCCCCAGCGCAACAGCGCACCTCCGCCAAGGTGAGCAAGGTGAAGACGTCCGCCCATTCACGGAAATCTTTATTGGTCCCGGTAGCCCACGGCGCTACAACCGAAACAATAAAGCGCCAAGGCTCAAATACGCGGGAGGCGTCCTCCACAGCCACAGGAGAGCGGCCCAGGCCCGGAGCTCCCTTCACCAGCGAGCTGCAGAGGATTCTGGGACAGGGCTCGGGCACGAGAGCCCTCACTCAGCGTGCACGGCTCCGGCTCAGTAAGACTACGACTCAAATCAGATCCATGTTTTCTGTGACTTAATTGGGCATTTGCGCTTTAAATGCTAATGCTCTAAGATGTTTCTTTTTTTCCCCATTTTCACTGCACGTCTCTTTCAAAACACATTGTGGACGCGCTCATGCAATGCCCTTGGCAACAAACACTTGTCATTACTGACTTTAAGCAGTGGGCTTAATGTGAAAGCCAGGGAGATAGCCAATTTGTTAGTAATACAAGCACCCCGACACTGCTAAATCTGGCCCTAATGATATCAAGCTAGTGAGGTAATAGGAAATATGGACACAAGCCTTGGCAGAAGACAAAACGCTATACACTACCTACCATTACTTTGTCTGAATATAATTTACCATTTTTCTATGGTATGAAATTAAAATGAAATTACCATTAAAACGAAATTATTTTCAAAGATTTTCAAGGACTGTGGGAAACCTGGCTACAAGACAGATTCTGCAGTACACAGCGATGGAGGGGGTTTGTGAAAAGTAGCTTTACAAACACTGCAGACGTCTGCGTACCATAACCAGTACTTACGATAGAAATTTGTGCAACTCAGCTAAACACATCAATTTCCTTTTCACCCCATACAAATGCTCTAGTTATTCAGAAATGTATGCGTGTGTGTGTGCGCGTGTGTGTGTGTCTGTGAGTAAATAAGTATGTGTGTGTGTGTGTGTGAGAGAGAGAATGTGCCTGGGATTGTGTGTGTGCATGTGTGCGTGTGTGTACAGATATACATAAATAAGTGTGTGTGTACGAGTGTGTGCGTGTGGAATAGCAGGTAATGACCAGCGCAGTGGAGCTGGACTCTGTCAGCCTGTGTCCCTCTCAGCTGAACAGAGGAGCCAGGCAGGGATCTGCTAATGAGCCTCGCCTCGCCTCTCCTCCACACTTTTCACCTTCTCTGCGTTTGGGCTAAAGGACAGGGCCGCCGGGGCTCTGAGAGGGACCTCACCCTTTCCCAAACTCACCAGCGCACTCTGTCCCGTTATCCCCATCCCCAAACTGCCGGAGTAGCAGGCCACTGCTCCAGGGCTGCCGGACCTCCACAGGCTCCGGAGGAAAGGGGGAGCCGTCTGACTGACTGATGCAGCTGTGCAGCCCTGCAACCCTGCAGCCCTGCAGCCATGCGGCAATGCAGCCCTGCAGCCACAGAGCCACGCAGCCATGCAACCATGTATGTAACCATGCAACCCTACAGCCCTGCAGCCATGCGGCCATGCAGCCCTGCATCCCTGCAGCTCCGCACTGAGGCATGAGCAGGTTTGCTTCCCCCTCCCTGCGCGGTCCGCTCGCTGCTGACAAATGAGCGAAATCCGGTTTTGCAGCAATTAAAACCCCACAGAGACCTGCGTTTCCTTTTCTCCCTCAAAACAATGGCCTAAGAGGGGCAAGACTAAGGGCCACAGATTTCAGCCGAGCAGCCTAATGCATATTCCACCCCTGGTCATTTTCAGGAGTGTTCATTATCAGGCTGCGACCAGCCGAGGGCCTGGTTATCCATTCCAGCGCAGCTCATATGACAGGCTTGTTACAGCGCCAGAATGAGATTTTTTTCAGAGATGCAAAATTGATTACATCGACACCCGCGAATGAAAGTCAATTACCTTTTCGGCTACATCATCTGATGTCTTTCGACCCGGCTAAATTGAATTCTGTTCCACATCTTTCTAATTTTATTTATTTATATATTTATTTATTTATAACTCCGAGACATTTACATTTCAAGATGGAATCTCGGCGCGCACTCCGCAAATAGAGAACAAGGGGATCACCGGAAGATAAAGACGAAGATCAGAGTGTTAATGACAGATAATCCTACAGGCCACGCCAAGTCACTTAATACTACAACTACTTAACACGCTTAACTATAATGAACTAAACACCCCTCAAATTGTCAGGTTAAATACAGCAGATCCACAGATACAAATTTTTTTTTTTTTTAATTAGAAACATTCACCACAGAGGAAAGGAGTGAGAGATTCAACTCGGTTCAGAAAAATAAGCCTCGTTGCTACTGGCACCAGCATCTTTTATATCGCAGAAATCGAGCCAAAAAAGCCAAACATTTTTTATAGAGAAAGCAGATGGCAGCCTGCCTGCTTCAACACGCGGCAATAAATTATGCAAAAGGCTGATTGACTGAACAAAGCCTGAGAAACAAACAGGCTTTTTTTATGTGAAATTCACACAAACGCTTTTCTGCCATGCAGTCAGCTGCTAATTCAGGGTTCAGGGCACTGAAATGGGAACAGATGTGAATAAAACAATGTTTTGGCTGGGACCGGTATTTATAAACCCAGCTGACCATGTAGCTGCGCTCGTTTCCCAAGGTAATGCGGCCTGCGTCCCAAAATCTAAATTTGGCACCTGCGGGAGGCAGCGGAGGTCCCTCTTCGGGGAGGACCGGACGAGGCTGAGGTACCGGGGTGAACTCTCTCTCTGATTGGTCCCGATCCACCGGTATCAGACATCAGGGTTAAAGAGACATAGAGACATCGCTCTCCCAAAGCACATAGCTCTTAACAGAGGTTATGATGGACCAGCCGTGATCAGTGGTCCACCCCGATTGGTCCACCCCTATGGGAAATGGCTTCCTCCAGCTCCTGGCCATCCTTCATCTGCTGCAGTCAATCAGCCAGCTCCTCCTGGCAGTGACCAAGACCTCTGCCTGCCATCCGTACCTCAGGCAGGAAACGTATCCATTTTTCAGGGTGTCGTAAATGCAGGGCGAACGCCATTTTTTGTAGCTCCAACCAGAAGATGCCAACCAGCCAACGCATAGCACAGCTTCAACAAAAGCAATAAACTTCTGAACTCTGAATATTAGAATATTAAAGGAACACCAATGGCAAGACTTCACAAACTATTATGGACATGACGTATCAACGATCAGCAAGTCTGTGATGCAGCAGGCAGAGCCCGTGGATTGGTTAATGCGAGTCACTGATTGACAGCAAGCACATGGTAGCTCCACCCACAGTGGGGTTCACTAAGCCTCACTCATTCATCGGCACAGCACTCAGTCCCGCCCCCAGATCCTCCAGAGGCCCCAGTGTGGCTCTGTGAGCCAGCAGGGAGAGGACCACAGCGTGGGCTCTCTCTGGCCAACATGCCACTCTATCCCCATGTCAGCATGCAGAAGCCCCTCTTAACACAGCGGTGGCCTGGCGCTGCCATCCCTGCAGCTTCCTCCCCCCTCGCTTCTCTCGCTCCATCGCTCCCCCTCCCTCCAGCCCATCATCCTCTCTTCCATTGCAAATCCTTCCTAAGCCCTGTGTAGCACCGAGCCCAACCACAGCAAGGGTCCAACCACTACCAAGCCAACCAATAACCAGTCAAGCAGCACATGCTGGCGTAAGCGCTGTCAAAATTTAGAAGTATCAACAACAAGAAAAACAATAAAGAACTTATTTTGAAAAATTTAATTTAAAAAAACTTCAATAAAGGCCTATTTATTTGACATGAAACAAATCTATTGAATTGCATGTAACTATGGTACACACATTACAATACATTTCAGTCCGAAGAACAAATATAAAACAAAAACAACCTTGCTTTGCCATTTCTTCAGTCAAAAAGAAATATCACCGGACACAGAGTGAATGATCACGGGGGATAATCTGCCTTGGGGATGATCTTTGCAGAAAGTCTCTGAAATCCGCAGGGCTCATCAGGAAATGAAATATCAGCCGGGCCCAAATTTAAGCGTGGCCTTCTGGGGGCCCGACGTTCCCCCGACAGGCAGCGCTGCCTCCGCAGCAGACAAATCAATCCCACTTTTCTCCGTCTGCCGATCGATGCGGCCGGCTGCCCGCGCAGGCCCAGCGCCGGCCCTGATCGATGGCTCGTTAGGGAAACAGAGGTGCCTCCTGTCCCCCCCAAAACCCCCCCGCCCACCACCCGGCACAGGAATCTAAGGCCCCCCCCCCCGGCAGGCGGCCCGTTAGTGCCTCGTCCCGTCCCCTCCTTTTGCGTAAGCCTCCAGGCTTCAGGCGCCTGCAGTCCTGGCCAATCTGAGGAGAATGGCTGCAGAATGACCAAAACGGGTCTTCAGTTGGGAGGTCTTTAAAAGCGCTGTTTTAGCCGGGACCTCCAGGCGGCCTTGGCGGTCAGCAGGATGTGACTGCAGTACGCTCATTACAGCAGATGGGGGCGAGGCTACATTAACCCTGTAATGAGCTGTGCCATCTCCTCCCATCGACAGCTCGCCCACCTATACTGATCACCGCCTTTCTCTGCGGAGGGAAAATTCCATTCCCAGGCAAAGGCTGCTGTCAGTACAGTACGGCACGGCACAGTACGGCACTCTGGCCTACTGACTGACGGGCCTGACACCTGACAGGAGCCCACCGGTGAAACAGGGTGTGTAATACTGCAGCCTTTAGAGCCCAGCCGTGTCTCTCACTCACACTTTGGCGAGAGAGAGAGAAAGAGAAAGCGAGAGAGTGAGAGAATGAGCGAGAGAGAGAGAGCGAGAGGGCGGGAGGAAGAGAGAGAGAGAGGGAGGGAGGGAGGGAGGAAGAGAGAGAGGGAGGGAGGGAGGGAGGAAGAGAGAGAGAGCTGGATCTAGACCCACTCGGGCTCAGAGCAGCACCTGCAGCGCACAGCGGCTAATTAAGGAGCCGCGTTCGCTCGCACGCGGGCTTTAAACCAGCGCAAATCAGACTTATCGGAGGGGAGAGCCAGCGATCAGACTCCAACGGGACTCCGACACGTGGCAAATGCGCACACCCATCAACGGGAAAGACAGAAAGGCTCCAGCTCGTCAGAAAGGCAGCCGGCTCCGTGGGAAACAGCCGCAGAGAGAACCCGCACTCCGGGTTTGGAGAACCCACACTCTGAAGAACGCGCTCCGTTTTCTGGAGAGTCTCAGCCTCAGAAGCGGCTTTCTGCCTGCAACATGGCTGAGAGCGCGCTCGTGTGCGGTTAATTAACGCTCGCCTGGCCCCTAACCGCAGAGCGCTGGCAGACTGACGCGAGCGGGCAGACCTGCGTGTGCCGGCTCAGCGAGAGACGGCAAACAGACGCCGAGCGGCTCCACCGGGGGGCCCTGCGCGCGGGAACGCCGCTAAAGGTCACGCTAACGGCCCCATCCCTCATCCGCCCCGCTCGCATCACGTCCGTTTGCCCCCAGCCTGCAGCGACTCAACTTCACATGCGCCGTGACATTTGCGGTTACAAAACATGTTTTTTTTGGGCACCGTAAACAAAATTTATCAGGTTTTTATGATGTTTTTGTTTACCGTGTTTTTAACGCCAGCCGGTTAATTACTGTCTGTCACCTAGGAAACGGGCGAAATAAATCTACTGGCGCGGTTTGTGCAGCGTAGCGCTGTCATAGCCTCCAGTCACGGGTAGCGTCTCTCTCTCAGAACGGCTAAGTGATCAGAGCCACAAACGAGCCCGTCTAATCCACAGAGAAGGGCCGTTCCGGGGGAGATGTGCATCCTTCGCTTCGGAAGCGCACCAGCGGCTCCAGCGTAAAAGATCAGTCAGAATGGCGAAGCGAGGCGGGCGGATTCCATTAAGCGCGCGCTCTCTGATACTCCCGCAAGTCTGGCCCGCGACAAAGGAGGCAGCCCGAGTAAGAAGCTGTTACATTTCGTTTAAAAAAAAGTTTTAATATTCCGAACGGCCGGTTGGACTGGCTGGCTCTGGCTCCGAAGCTCTCGCTGCAGCTGAGCAGCGAGCTTCACGCGATTCGCAAGGCAGCGAGTTAATTTACAGTTCCGTACCCACAATGCAACAGCCCTCCTCCAGTCAAAGCAATAGAGCCCGCTAAGCGGAGGCCGGCTGCCAGAAAGCTGTCCGGCCGGCTGCGGCGTACAGACCGGTCCAAACTGGCAGGCCCGTCCCGAGCCGTTCGGCCCGCGGACGCCGCTGACCCCGCCCTAACGGCCGCGCCCAACTGCTCGCCGAGTTCCGCAGAAGCTATCCGGCGGAAGGCAGCATCTGCGGACGGCGCTGTTTGGACACCGCCGCCGTCTGCGGACAGATCGGCCGCCGGCGTCCGCTGCCAGCGCCGCCCGGTTCCGCGGTGCTGAACGGCGAGAGGTCGTTAAACGCGGCTGTATTCTTAATTAGCGGCGCAGCCTGCCGATAGCCGAGAGGGGAGAGCGCCATCCCAGCCTGCTCTGCAGCGGGCCGAGAGGGGAGAGCGCGATCCCAGCCTGCTCTGCAGCGGGCCGAGAGGGGAGAGCGCCATCCCAGCCTGCTCTGCGGCGGGCCGAGAGGGGAGAGCGCCATCCCAGCCTGCTCTGCGCGGGCCAGTCGCCGCCGCGCGGACCCCAAACAGCCGAGTGTTTACGCGACGCTCACAGACCCAGAGCTCGCACCTTTCAGAGAGAGGCAGGCCGGCTGCCAGGCCTCACAGGCCCGATTAATAACAATGCACTCTGGGAAGGGATTCAAATCCTCCACTACAGCCACCTGGTCTTCAAACGCCTCGAAGAGCCACGGGAACCAACTGCTTCTCACCCTAAAACGAGCAGCTGACTCACACCCAAGAGTGGAGGTCAGGTGAGCAGGCTGTGCAGTCGAGTGCGCTCGCTGGTTAATTAAGCACTGTGCAGTAACCCAATACAGCAGCCCGGCTGCTCTCCAGGACTGGCGCTGAGGACGCGGTTCTAGAACCATCTGAGACTTTCGCTACCGCAGTCTTAAACTGGAGCACTGGAAAACAAAGTACCCCTCCCCTCCATTCACACTTCACTTCACAATCATACTCACTGCTGGTTCACAGCAACGGAACAATCAAGGTAAAAAGGTCCACAACTCATGACGCTCTCTCCAAGGGTGTGGGCCAGTCAAAGGGGGGGTGTGGGGGGGGGGGGGGGTCACGAAATCCAGCACTTCTCTGCCCGGCCCGAGGAGCACTGAGCCGAAAGAGATTCGATTACCGTTGCCATTGACCTTCACTCATTGCAGCCCACCAGCCGGAAATCAACAAATTCACCCCGCGTACCCTCTTTATCAAGAAAGACCCCCCCCCCACCCCCCACACGCCCCTCGTCCCCGCTTCATCAATGCAGCCTGCATCAGCACTTATCCTCAGAGGTCTGGGGAAGAGAGCAGCATCGACCTGCGTTCGCTCTGCTCTGCGACACGACGCCGTCGCCAGTTAGACCGCTGGGCCACAACCCCGCCTAAATTACAGGCGAGCTACACCTGAGGAAGGCCGCAGACGTTTCCATGGCAAACCAGGCTGGAGAGCAGAATGGAAGATGGCGAATTCAGGCTGCGTGAGACACCACCGCCAGAGACACGGACTCTCTCCAGCACTTACTGGGAGAAAGAGCGCTTGTTCACATACCGCCATCAACATTTCACACTGGAAAATACACAAGCACTTCACCTCCTGGGCTGCACACTGTCAATCGGAAAATAGCCAGAACAATTCCATTGCTATTTTTTTGATGTCCCTTCAAAACAAGATTAACAACACAAGGCATATTCCCCCTCCATTAGTTAACAGCCAACAACCACATGTACTTGGCAAGCAATCTCACTTACTCAGTTACAAACAAGAATGATACACGGGATCATAGAAAGCACCGGAAAAGTTCACTGAGTGTTCTGAGGTGTGGTGCTCTTAATTAGTGTTAGGCTCCATCAGTTTAAATGCAATCACCCATACAGGGACACCTAAGAACCACACACAAACAGCTAAGGCAGCTCACTGCAAACTGAGCTACTGCCTAATTCAGGTGCAGAAGGATGGTTTGCCCCGAAAACAAGAATTTAAAAGGCCTTTGGAATGACAACTGACAACAATACAGGTATGACTGACACTTCCCAAGTAAAATGGGGTTATTACTTCAATTATTATGTTATTTTAAAAATGCTGAAACGTACACAAGACTTCTTGAACCTTGAAGTTTCAAGAACATTTCAACATGACGTACAGTACGCATGCCCACCACTGTCCAAATCTGTTCATTTTCGGGGGGGGCACTGGCATTTATTTTTACCATTTACAACCAATTTTCAGTTTCAGAGAAATGGGACTTTAATTGAGGGAAGCCCATTACAGATAACCGCTCTATCCTCATTTTACGAGGATCATCAAGGTAATCAGCCACGCTCGGCGCCACAGGAGCAGGAGCAGGAGCAGGATCAGGCAGCCATCCAGAGATCACAAGTTCAAAGCCGTCACAGTGCAACGAGCACGCCCCCCCCCCCCCGATAAAGTGGGGGCCTCTCTCTCAAACCCGTCACCTGCCAGACACCTTCTGAGGCCTCCGACACTCCGCCCCTTTCGCTCAAACAACAGGTGATTCGGAGCACCTCAGAGCAGCACGCAGCCAGTCTATTTCCTCAACCGTCTGCCAGGGAATCAAAGGGGAGTATTTTGGGAAGGAACCCGTCTGAGGCCGGCTCCGCTCCGCGCCGCGCCGCCGAAACGCCGCTGCTGAGTGGCGGCTCTCCGGCTTTGACAGCGGGCTGTCATCGCCGGGCTGAGCGACAAAAACAATAGACAGGCGCGGCAGCCGATTCCACTGCTGCCACTGCTGCCCGTCCCCCTCCACTCCCCACTCCCACGCTCATGAAACGAGATCTCCAAAATAAAAGCCCCCGGTGTTCAGGACGGGAGGAAAGAGCTTGTCACCAAGACAACCCCTCGGGTCACTATCTCACCCCACCCCACAGTCCCCCTTAAATCTACTCATCCAGTCACTCTCACACCCTCATTACCGTCCCTCACTCAAACCCTATTCACCCTCACACCTCTCTGCTCTCCATCACTCAAACCCCATTCACCCTCACGCCCCTCTGCTCTCCATCACTCAAACCCCATTCACCCTCACGCCCCTCTGCTCTCCATCACTCAAACCCCATTCACCCTCACACCCCTCTGCTCTCCATCACTCAAACCCAATTCACCCTCTCACCCCTCTGCTCCCACACCCTAACACCATTCACCCTCACACCCCTCTGCTCTCCATCACTCAAACCCCATTCACCCTCTAGGGTTAAGGATCAAGGTGTGTACAGGCCCATGCGCACACACAAAACCCTTCCCAGGGACCCCTGTGTGAGTTCAGCAGCTGTGTGTATCAGTGGTCTAAAGGGCAGAAAGTCTCTCTGATTGGACTAAAACACCTGCAGAGAGATTAAAGGCCGCTGTGTTTATTAGTTTCCCGCCACCTCTACCACCAGACTCTATTGTCTACCTCCACATTCCCGCTCGTCTGTCTGTTTGTTTTCCACCCCCAGCCCCCAGCCCCCAGCCGTCTATTGTGAGACTTAGATGAGGTTGCAGAATCTGGCCTCATCTGAACAAATGACCTTTCCAGCCTTTTCTCATTTGGTTTAAAATACGGGACGTTTCATTAACTTCCTTACATGGCGTGTGGCCAAGCTGTATATCACTGACCCCCCACCCGCCCCCCCCCAAAGCCAACCCATACTGCCCCACAGCAAAGACCCACCATTCAAACGTTTCCATTCAATGCACAGAGGTCCTTTAATTCTGCATAAGTACAATGATAATCCTTTGTAATTGCCATGCAGTTCATGGACACTCTTTGACTCCTGTGCAATGACACTTGTCCCAAGCACAGGTGAATGCATTCATTACAATGTAGCAATGGCCAGTCAGATGTGGGGGTGGGGGTGGGACAGAAATGGAAGCCAAGGGCAGAGACAAAGATCAATTTCTCTAACCCACCATCTCTACACAGTAACACTGGCAGCCTGCTTACCCACAGTGAAGTGGAGCAGGGGGGGAGCGGGTAGAGCTTCATAAACAGTTTATTCTGTGGCATTCCCCAGGCACTCAACAGCTGCCAAACTAAGCCAGAGGAACAGGCAGCGCACTTCAAACACTGACGTTGTGCTACCGGGGAGGGGGGGTGGGGGGGGGGGGTAGGCCTGCCAACCTCACTACCCCTAAAACCCCCTTAAGCCTGTGTGTCAATTACAGTTCACGTCCTCGACGACTCTCTACGTCCCGTCCCCTCACTACGAGCTTCCGCTTCTGTTCTTTCAAAAAACGGAGAAGAAAAAAAAAATGGCTGAAAATTCAAAGTCCCCGCAGGCCTCCCAGGTCTGACGCAATGTCCAGCTCCACAGAGCAGCTCTGGTCTAACGGACGCTGCAGCTGTAATGATTGTATCAAGGCTTTGATTTTTCCCTCCCCTTTTTTTTTTTTTTTTTTAACAGACTGGGTTATTTTCCGGGGGAAGGCTGTGCTGCCTGTTCCGGGAGTGCTCTCCACTACTGCCCCGTTCCATCAAGCGCTCGATCATTCAGCGGGCGAGGCGAACCGGGGGGGGGGGGGGGGTAAGGGCTGGTCACAGAGTTAGAATCCGCGGCAGAATCAACCTCTGCTCAGCAAATAGCAGCCTGCCTGTTTAATACGTCGCCCCCGCGTGCGAGAGTAATAAACAGATCCCTATCGCCGCCGATCTCTGGCAGTCTGCCGGCGGCTGTTGATGGAATACGAAGCGTACTGTGACCTGAAGAGAAACAAAAATGAAACAATCCCCCCCCCCAAAAAAAAAAAGTGAAAAAGCAAGCCCTATTTGCTTTGGGCTCCCTGGACGTGCCGGACCGCCGTGGCTTCAGAAAGCAGACTCCCCGCAACCGGACACCTGCGCCAGAACCACGACACCTGTGGCGTTTATACGGTCGGCTTCAGGACTCGGGAGCGGCGTGAAGAGGAGGAAGCGGCACGAGGGGGGGGAATCTGAGGCGGCGTTCCGGTTCAGGGCCCCGCGTGGTCACGGAAGAGCCTGCCCTGGCATACAATACCCAGGCCTTATTATGGTCTGCTGAGGAGACGCGGAAGCAGGGGGAGCGACTAGCCGCCACAACCCGCAACGGGCTTGGCTCCCGTTCTGCACCGCTGGGGGTGGGAGGGGGGGGGGTGTTCACCAGGGAAATGAGCCGTCTCTCCGATGGCCGACACGGCCAATAACATCCAAGTGCGGTCACCCTGACCCCCAGAGCCCCTGACCACCCACACAGCAGGGTCCTGTCCTTGTTTCACTCCATCACATTCAGCTCAGAGAGAGGGAGAGAGAGAAAGAGAGAGAAACCCAGAGGGAGGGGGGTGTGTGGCACAAGGGACATCTCACAACACACACACATGCAGACATAAACAATAAGGTCTCGCTGGGTACTCAATAAAATCAGACGTTTCAACTAACCACTGCACCACAACAGAAGCCCTTCGGGTAATGTTGGTTTTTAGAATTAATTGCAGCTCCTACAACCCCATTCGCTTGTGAGCCGATACGTCTGCGGTACAGGCAGAGATCTCCCAGGTAGATACAAAAAGAGGCTGCTGCACTCTTAAACATGCCAGCAAGCTTAAGCCTGGGTGCTACATCTAAACAAAATGCAATCATGGTCACAAGAAGCACAAACGTTGTATTAAAGACAATGAGCATTTCTGAAGGAGCACCGCAATGTCACACTGACAGCCAATCCAGAGAACCCAGAAGGCACCAGACTGTGGCTACTCCGTCTCTCCATTGACTAAAAGTCAATGAAAGAAAAAACGAAGTGCACATCTTATTTCAGCCATTCTTCAAGATCCAAACGGTGTTGATTTTGCTTTCTGCTGCTTTATGGCAAAATGCTACATTAATTTTGGACGCTGAGCTCATCAAAAACTCCCTAAATAGGAACAACCAACAACCAACAGAATTGGCACTGGAATGAAAGTAGCATACTTAAGTTTCCCTCGGTCATCCCATTCGAACAAAAACACACTGAGCAATCAGCTGAGCAATAATTAACTTGTCTGATATCCTGTGCAAATAACAGAGTAAAGGTTCGCAGTTTACAAGCAGTGTGAGCAGACTGCACGAAAAATCAACGTCATTCTCAAGCATTCCCCCCCCCATTTCTGCCAGTACAGAGATTACCAGCTAAGGAAGGACGACTAAGTTCAATGGCACAAACTAAAAAGATAAGCATGTTGCTCTTTGTCTTCAATGTATGTCACAAACTGCCGTAGAAAATCCGATTCTACGTCGTTGACGTAGCTATTGCAAGGAACATTTCATCAATAAATTAATTCGGATTTATCAAGCGCAACGGTAGATAAACTTCTATTGCAATTTAATACGTGAAGCCATAAAATATCTCCAGTCTTCGGGAAAAAATAGCATGTGCAAACTAGAACTCATAATGGAGTACTAACGACGTTTTGTCCCGAGGGAGACGCGCAAGCCAACGAGTAAAGCCAGTTTAGCCAACCGATGTCTGAGTCACACCAGCACGTCAAACTCCACGTTATTCTGACAGTAATACGACCTGTTCTGAGGGGCGAGCCCTGTCGTTCTGTGTACTTTTAGCGTGACTGGGAACGTGGAATTCCAAAAAATAAATTCCAGAGGAGGAGCAAATGCATGAAGGGGCTGCGGTATGACATCTCCGCTGCTGCCCAAAGCCAGTGTCGAGGGAGAGACGGGGTAAACAAACAGAAAGGGACGGCTTCACAGCGCGGTAGTGTCATTATTCCAACTCACTTTATGAAGCACCGAGCTCCCTCGAACGTGTAGCCTTCCTCCCATCCTGTTGGCAAATCTGTATGGGGGTGGGGGGGTGGGGGAGAGAAACAAGTAAACAAACGCGCATAAATAAACTGTTACGTGAATCGTAGCAACAGTGGTGTTGGGGCACATACGTGTGTGATATGTTAATGATGTAAGCTGAGAACAAGCGTGCCCACAGCTGCAGAGGCATCGCGTGGCACGCCTGTGTGATCTGCAGTGCCCCCATATGCGAGCTGGGGACTGATCGTTTCCCCAGCTCCGTACAACAGAGTCTCTAGCTAACCAAAAAGCAAGCTAGTTGGCTATTCGCCTCTCAGCATTTCTGCCAAACGGCAGATCACATCACCGTGTTGCCTTGCGATCGTTACCCAATTTCGTAACCATTGCCTCTATATCGTTTTAATTACTATAAGCCATTTGATAACATCGACTTGCGCGCCTGGCGAATATATCGAATTTCCACTTGAATGGATGCTGTAGCTAACGTTACCCATTTTATAATCGCATTTGGCGGTATTGTGCTAAACAAGTGTCTGCAGCCCCTAATAATATCACAACATCTCCATGCAATTCCGATTTCCAATTATCTTGCAATCCATTACGAATGAGTGCAATCCATACACCACATTAGCTTGATAGTTGGCTAACTATAGTTTCTGACGGTGCAGATGCGCACAGTCTGCAAGACGTGAAGATAAAATCAACAATATTTAAGATTAATTCTCTGATCAGCTATCTAGCTGACAGGCTGGTGTTACTTACAAGAAAGCTAGTTAGCTAACGTTAGCTTACAAACACCCGTCTATTCGTCGCTGTTAGCTACAATATCCCAGTGCTTGTCTTGCAGATACCTATATCGATGATTACTGTGTTTTTCTGACACTGGTAAACTTTAAACAGTCTGATAAAACTGTCATAGAATTGAACTTTAAACAACTCACTCGCATATTACTGCGTTCTCACTCTCGAGTTTACCTGTGTGGTGGTACTGCTGGTGCAAAACGGCTGTTGCTGCAGCCACCACTTCAAATTTCAAGCACTCAAACTCAAACAGCGCCGAGAAACAAACAAAAAACGGTTGGTTTCTAAAAGTACTGCTATACTGAGGGCAAGCAGTCATAACAAAATTTTTGTAGTTTCCAAATATACAACTTGTAAGCAGTAAAAACATTTACCTGTAGTTTTTCTATGGCCAGTAATTACGGCCTCGCCAGTGACTGGATGCAACCAGGTTGTGCTCTTCGCTTCTTCACTGTTGGTAAGAAATGGGAGAAGGTAAAGCATATAAATATGTTCAGTTAAATATTTGAACCGAAACAAAGAAAAAGCACCCCAGCCTAGTATCCAGACGATATTTACTTGATAAAGAAGACGCGTCCGTCCCGGGTTACCCCATAACTCCAAGAAGACGGGAGGCAAGAGAGCCACTCCGGGTTCAGATCCGCCGCCATGTCTGGCAATCTACCGAGATTGAAGTGCGCGTCTCCGCTCAAATCGCGCGTACACGGAAACCCTGGCAACGGGGATTGAGAGCGAGCGGAGCGTGCCGAACCTCTGGGGGGCGGGAGCGTGCTTGCGAAATTTTGGATTTTCCTGTAGTTACAGCACGGTGAGCAAATGGGAATAGGGACATCCGGTGTGTCTTCATTCATAATAAGTATTAGAGAGATTGCGAGAAGAACCCTGTAATGCTTGCAATTGATCAAATATATAACAAGAGCTTTAAGGGTCTGTATCCACTCTGAGATAAAAAAAAATTGTTATCTTTGTCCTCGCCACTTAATGTGGCGAGTTTTTACGTAAACACAGATATATTTGACAGTTTTTCTTTGATTAGATTTATATTAACTGTCGCATTGGTCATCCCCTAGCAGCCTACCAAACGTTTCCTGTCCGAATTATGCAACGAGGTCCAAGGCAACACGTTTTGTTTATTTGTTTGTATGTCTTTCTTTCTTTGTGCAGGGGTGTAGCACAAAATTCTGGGCCCTATACATACTGTAAGCAGTCTCTGTGGGCCCCCTTCCTCTCTTGATCCATGTCTCTCACACATCATTCCAGGCTTTTCGAGGGCCCTTTCCCCATTCGGGCCCTGGGTAGTCAGTCCCACTTTTCCCCCACTACGACGCCCCTGTCTTTGTGTGCTATATTTTATGTATTTTACTCATTCCCATAATGCAAAATGTTTTAGAAAAGATGATAAAAATTCATGTATACATGCATATATTTTTATTTATCACCTCTAAACCACCACAGAGAAAAAAGATGACCACTGTGCCATCCTATTAAACTTCTTTCTCTTTTATTCTTCCTCTGGTCAAGATAATAATTATACTGTACAATGACAATTGTTGTGTTACAAGAAAGCAATTGTATGACAATGAACACACTGGAATACCATAAAACAAGAACAACAACAAATCAAACTGAAGTCTGGAGATCAAACTTCTTTTGGGAAATTGTGGTCAGTGTTGATGTGTAAAACTTTAACACATCAAAACTTTAAAGGTTAATACAGTAGCTGAGAGAAGCAATATTATTATTGCACATTTGCGCATTTTGTGTCATGGACTTTGATACAATAGATTTTTTTACCCTCTGATATTTATTGTTAGTAATTTCATTCATGCCATGTTTGCAGACTCAACCTTTATGACAACATGAAATTGTCTGGAAATGTTAAATAATACATTCTTACAAAGATGCAAAAATATTCAAATATTCATCCTTTGTAGGTGTAGGCATCTACAAGTCATGTAGATGTTAATTCTAATTTGTGTAACTTGTGCCATTTTCTGTTTTTCTTTTTAAAAAATCGTATACACTATAAATCAAATATTAATATGTCATAAAATTGGAGCTCATTACCAGAATGAAAAATTGTATTCCATTAAGGATTTATCCACAATTCCTTCAGATGTCTTAAGCAAACACTGTGAAATACTTTTATCTGTAGATCAAAACTAAGATTTATGCATGGGTGATGTGTCACATAATATATCCATCCTACACTTCTGTCTTCCCTGACAAAATTGGGAATTTGTGGACCAGCCCTCAACTGGATTGCGTCCTATCTCTCCGGCCGCTCCTTCCAGGTTGCCTGGGCCGGTGCAGTATCAGCTCCTCGTCCCCTCACAACTGGGGTCCCTCAGGGCTCTGTCCTTGGTCCCCTCCTCTTTTCTCTGTATACTAGGTCCCTTGGCCCTGTTATTGCCGCCCATGGCATGTCATATCATCTCTATGCAGATGATATTCAACTTTTCTACTCTTTCTCTCCCACAGACACTCAGGTCTCCGATCGCATATCCGCCTGCCTGAGTGACATCCAGAGCTGGATGACCAAACACCAGCTCAAGCTCAACACAAACAAAACGGAACTTCTCCATATTCCTTCTCTTACCTCTCCCACTTCTCATCTCCCCATTTCTTTAGGAGACACTCCCCTACACCCTTCACAGAGTGCCCGAAATCTTGGAGTTGTGCTCGACAACAGGCTGTCACTCTCTGAGAATATCGCGGCAACCACCCGGTCGTGCAGGTTCATCCTATACAATATTCGCAGAATAAGACCACTCCTCACCAATTATTCCACACAGCTCCTGGTCCAGGCCATGATACTGTCACGTCTGGACTACTGCAACTCCCTCCTGGCTGGCCTCCCAGCATCAGCCACCAGACCCCTTCAGCTCATCCAGAATGCAGCAGCACGTCTGGTTTACAACCTCCCTCGTGACTCCCACGTCACTCCCCTCCTCATCTCCCTCCACTGGCTACCAGTGCAAGCTCGCATCCGGTTTAAGACACTGGTGCTTGCTTTCCAAGCAGTCAAGGGGTCAGCTCCTGGTTATCTGCAGAAGATGATCAGACCCTACAAGCCGGCCAGATCGCTCCGATCGGCTACTACAGGGCGGCTGATTCCTCCCCCTACACGAGCAGCAACAAGGTCTCGACTCTTTGCAGTTCTGGCCCCACGATGGTGGAACGATCTTCCAGTGGAGGTCAGAACAGCAGAGTGTCTGAGCACCTTCAAACGGAAACTCAAGACGCACCTCTTCTCTGTGTACCTCTCTCCTCTTCCCTAAACCCCCTCCCATAACTATAAAAAAAAAAAAAAAAAAAAAAAAAAAAAAAATTTTTGTTCAGACTATCTTGTTTCTCCTTATTGTATGCATCATAGTAAAGGCTTTTTATCTACATGTTGTTCAATGGACTTAAGCGGACTTGATCCTGAGTTTGGTTACTCTGTTGTAAGTCGCTCTGGATAAGAGCGTCAGCTAAATACCTATAATGTAATGTAATGTAATGTATAGTCGATACATAATAATAGGCTGTAATATTTAAATTGCGGGTCTACTGTGAAATTGATGATGTCAGAGTCAGCCGTGGTGTCAGATTTCCGCAGAAGCATTGCATCACTGCCGAGGAACAACTCTTTACCCTTAATTCTCGAGTGCACACCCTGTACAATTTACGGCGGACTTGATGTGCCACGTCACAGCTACCACAACAAGTAAATGGACACGAATGGCCCATTACAATAAATGCATGGTACTGCATGACCATGAATGTGACTGTTAGAAAATATGTTTATGGCAGTGGTTCACAACCCTGTTCCTGCAGAGCTTCCTGTATATATATATATATATATATATATATATATATTTTTTTTTTTAATTTTTATTTGGCACTCCTGATTCTACTATTTAGCAGTTTAATGAGATCTCAAGCTGTTGGATGAAGTGTGTATTGTTAGGGTCAGAGTTAAAACCTACAGGACAGTACATGGTTGGGAACCACTGGTTTATGCAATATAACAGATGGTTAAGTGTGCAATCCAGCAGAGAGAGTAACAGAGTTATATTTAATTACTGTTCAGTATTGTTCAAACCCAGTTCGATTGAACTCCCTATTTCTGTATGAACAGTGATGGCAATGAGATTCTCCATTCACAATAAACCATACTGAGAGATCTTATTAAGCACTTAAAATGGCTGTTTTACATCTGACCAAAAATAAGGTGATATCAGACATTTTCTTTATGCATACTGCTCAAAAATATAATGCAATTTATGTAATCAGACTTTCCTTTTTTATTATTTTTTCCATATTAAATGTTCATTTTGAATTGATTTTAATTACTGATCTCAGTTTGACATCATATGGCAAATGCTAAATACTGAGTATGAAAACCTGAGGTTATTCTGAAGTGTTGCGTAGTTGCCAGACCTGTTTTCCTGAGAAAATTCCTGAGTGCTGCAATTGAATTTGGGGCTTGAACATAGTTTGTTCCGTCAATCCTAAATGGATTTATATCTTGGTATGTCAGGGATGCAGCTTTAGGCATTCAAAACCAAAGCGTGTGATGACTTAAATGGGACAATGGGGGGCAATGTGAAGGACACAGTTGATCATAATGAGGAGTGGCATTATTTTTTATTTATTTTTTTAACCCAGTGAAAAGTGTCTAAGACATGGCATGCATGTAAATTCTGTGTTTGTGAGGCATGGCTGGTTCTGCCCTCCCAATGCACACACACACACACACACACCCCTCTCTCCACCAAATCAATAATGGGCTCAGTGTGAGGGGCTTTAGCAGATTAGCCTGTGTGTCAGTGGGGACCGTTAAAAGCCCCCTTTCCTGCTTTGGGACAGTAAGGCAGCCATTAAATAAAGGGCGTGTTTTCCACGGTCCATATTTCAGAGAGAAGCGCGAGCAGATTCAGGGTTTTCAATAAAAGGTCTTTTTTTATGCACTTTTATCGATCAACCATAATGTGATCTGTCCGGTAGGAGACTTCAGGGAAATAGGAACTTTAAACCGCAGATCATTTTTGAAGAAAGTCTTTTTTTTTTAAATCTCTGGTTTGTTCAATAGTTATTTTATTTAAAAACATATTCAGCTTGTGCAATATAAATGTTTCTGTGTTTTTTAAATCTTGTTATGACAGTAAGGCCCATGTAGTTTTATTTCACGAAAATTAATGACTTTCTCAAGTGCCAATCAATGCTGATGAGTATTTGTGCTTTAGGAAAATATCAAAATGGTTGGAGGTGCTTTGAAAGAGCAGCGAGTCACACACGTACTGATTATTGATGAGGGTCCCACAGAGCTTTGCTCTTGATCTGCTGTTTGAACTGTAGACACGGCTCCTTCTGATGTCATCAGCAGGCAGAGAGAGAGAGGGAGTGTAAGAGGAGAGAGAGAGAGTGGAAGAGAGGGAGAGAGACAGAGAGAGAGAGAGAGAGAGAGGGAGAGCGCCTCAAGTTTCTACTGGGGGGACAAATCCACCTGTTGTTCCTACGTCACTCCTCCTGTCCAGCGCGTAATGAGAGAGGCTGACCTCATTTCGATGCCAGGGCTCGCTGCATGGCTGTGCCAACTGCGCCAAGGCATCGTGTTTCCCCCGACAGAGCTGTCAACATGCCAGTCTGGGCTCTGTCAAGGGCTCCGAGCTGGTACATTAAAGCGAGTATTAACTTCACTGGGTGTGCATTTAAAACAAGAAGAAATAAAAAAAAATCTTGTCACCTACAGTGCATGCTACTTTTCAAGCGCAGGCAGTAAAAGCCGAACTGAAAAATGGGAGTGAGTAGTCGTGCTGGGGAAATGAGGCATCCTGAGACAGAATGTGGAATTGCCACCTGCTGTCAATCAGAGGACGCACAATATGTATAGTGACATGTATAGTGTCAATCAAAAGACTTTCCACAGCAACACTCTATGGCTAACTCCACAGCAAACAGCCCATTAGACCCTCCCCTTTTAGACCTATAGGCTCCTTTTGTCCACCGCCGATCTGGCTCTTCTATCCATACTCCGTGTCACATGGGCTAGGGGTCTGCTTCCCCTAGCAGGCCTGTGCAATCAGAACTAACAAAGATGAGTCAGCCAACGCAGCGGGTATTGTGCCTGCTCTGTTGAGGGCTTTGTGCTGTGCAGTGTCAGAGAATCTCTCTCTGATCTGCCGCAGTTCTGACTGTGGCAGCGCACTCCAGGTGAGCTCACTTTAAACTGAGTGATGATTCTGTTATTGCCTACATGCTTTTATTAATATTATAATGTAAAAATAATATTCATGTCAATTTACTATTTCTAAAGTGACATTATAATACCCAGCCAGAGAGCCACTCAAAAAAAAAAAAAGACAGGAGGAGCTGATTAAGCTCAGCCAATGAAGCGTCTCGGATGGTGACGGATGGCTGCTACAGCTAGGCTAAACAACACATTGCGTTGTGGCATACAGTCATAGTTAAAGCGCACACACATTTTGAAGGCCTTCCTGACAAAATATTTCACTTACAGAGAGCGTCCCCACAAGGAGCACGTCAGGCCTGCGTGTGTCGGGCAGACGTGATGTGACTGAAGATCGCCCCAGCCCTGCACAGTACTGACAGACACCATTATCCAAGATGGCTCACATAGGCCACGTTTGACATGCTCTTCGCCAATATTGCCGGATATTTTCTGACATAATTCAGGTTACAGGTCGCTGTAAGTGCAGTACTTAGCTGGAGGGCACAATGCCAGGTCCTTCACATGTTAGCCACAGTGATGCCCCGTATGGTGCCCAGCAACGCCACAATATTCCTGGCATTCCCAGCTGCTGGAACATTCCACGAGGCCTGTGACGCTGGTTTGAAGGTCAAGCGGATGGAGGGGTAGACAGGGGCCCCCTGGCTGAACCTGACGCAGGCGACGAGGAGAGGCTGTGCTGGGCGGGAAGCTCCAGAGCGGCGCGGGTAAAAGCAGGGGGGAAACGCTGTGCTCCTGGACGGGGGGGAGAGTGCAAGCGCAGTGAAGTGCACAGCTCATTTTCGGCTTGACCTCTTCATCGGCCCGCCATCGATCAGGACCGAGGGGGAAAAAACACCACTGCGCAGAAAAGCAGGGACGGGAATCGCGATAAATCTGAACTGGGACAGTTCCATGTGCTCGTGCTTTGGTCCTTTCCCCTTCGCCTTTTAAATCACTCAAGATGATTGTCTGCCTTTTCACACTGACCAAAACTGTTGAGAAAAAATATTCAACACTTTTATACCGCACTCACTACGAAGCAAAAGCATACAATGCATCAAGACCGTGTTCACAACACATTATGGTAAATTAATTATGCATTATGAATGTGAAATGGTCCACAATGAGCAAATGAAACGCACATTTTTCCATGTATGTCCGTCAACCAGCCAGTGAATCAAAAGATTCAGGTCATTTTTTGGCTTAATGTCTAGTGAGTTTGATTCATAATGCATAACGCCGGTGTGGGTGGTTCTGAAGGCAGTCATAAGTCATGCCACCTTAAAATACATCATGCATCCATCCATTATCTATACCCGCTTATCCTGGGCAGGGTCGCACGGGGTGCTGGAGCCTATCCCAGTGTGCATTGGGAGAGAGGCAGGAATGAAATACATCATAAATATATTAATTTATAACAAATGCAGTAAATGCAATTTCATATGCAGGGAATATCACAGAAATGTGCACCAGCTGCTGGATGCTCATTCGGTTAAAGCACTATGTTGTGGTGCATGAATGAGCCAAATAGCCTTGGACCAAATCCGGACCATGGCAGTGCTTACCATGGCCAGTAGCTCCACAGGGCAACGTGCAATAGGCAATTGTGTCCAACTTTTCTGTTTAAGTTTCTGCGCAAGGTCTGTAATCCTGTGAGGTGTTAGAAAAGACCATATGCTCAACATTTAAATATAAACAGTGCTAATACTGATCGCAATGGATAAATTATAACTTGTATTGTTATTCATAATGTTTCAATAACAAGCAAGCATATGCCCAGGACCATGCAGTTTCAGAGTTACTTCACATTTATAATGTATGTTTACATAGTAGTTACACATTTTACTGTAGCTATGTCAGAGTTAAAATCACACACCCACGGTTACTTGAATGGTTGCACCTATGAAGGCCTTTTAAGGGGTGGCATCTTGCCAAGAGAAAAAGCCAAAGCACAGTCTTAAATGTTTTATAAGAAACATCGTTTAAAATGTGATCACTCCTTGGTCATGATTTCAAAGATTATACAACGGGTTGACAAAGGCATTTTATTAGGAGGCAAATATAAGTCTCTGGAATGACTTCTGGAGTCATTATTACACTCCTATTGCAGCCACCCATTCATTGTCTGCTCTTTGAAACTGAATTTGACTGCATATATTGTGTACATATAAATATATATATGTGTATGTGTGTGTGTGTGTGTGTGGCACAAACAAATCAAGTAATGCTTGCACTCTCAGTCCAAGTGGCCATTAATCAAGGAAAGGAGTGTCATCAATAGTCAGGCAATCGGTTGCTCAATAGCATAAACAGCGTAGGCAATTTGGCTTATCCTGCAGTTAAGAGAGGGCTGGTGCACTGTACTGCATCGACGTGCGATGGAGGCGCCCGACTGGTTTGCGGTGATTTACAGAAAAACAAATCCTAAATAATGGTGTTGAATGAGTCTGTCTGCTGGGGATTTACACCGGACCACACCCCTGCTGCCAGCCGTAGGTGCACAGCACAGACAAGGTGTCTCATTCCTGTGGTCAGGGTGGCTACAGTCTGTGGTCTGTCATGTTTTTGTGTGTCTCTGCATTGAAAGTGCCGTGTCTCCAATTTTAACAAAATTGAAAACAAGGTTCTTTCAATATAGAGACACAAAAGAAACATCATAAACCACACTGAAGGCTCCAATTTTGTTCAAATTGGAGACTAGAATATGCTTTTTTAAACATAATGTTACGTACTGTCACAATACTAGAGCTGGAGATTTAGAAAACTGTCAGAACTCGTTCTCAAAAATTGTCAAGCACTGGAGGTGGGCACAAATATACATAAAAACATACAGTATGCATGTTTGTTTATCCTCCTCAGACCTGGCAGAAAAATGTTTTTGATATAATGTAGTTGTCTTGGATGACAAAAATGTTGTCACAGTGAAAATATTTTCAAAAATAGTATTTATTTTTACTGAATGTCCCTTGTAGGATAGGTTTCAGCATAGAAGAATATATGGTTCTCGAGATCCAGAGCCTCATGTCACCTACAGGGGACACAACTGAAATTCCGGGTCTTAAGAGGTCACATGACATTGTATTTCTTACTTTTAATCACACATTGGCTCACAGGATCAACAATGAACGTGGGATAATGTGTTCATTATCCAGTCTTCTTTCCTTTTTGCATGAATGGCATCTGTCTTCTCACACATCTTGCTGCAGTATATTTTCGCCAGCAGGCTCCATTTATTTAAAGAATAAGACTCAGAGAACCAATCACGTTCGTGCGCCAAGAGCAGTTAAATAGATCATATCAGTCAAGCTAATGGTTCTAAGTGCCCCAGAGGGGAAAGAGGTGGATCTCTGCAAGCTGGCCTGGGAAGCTCCACTCTGCTCCATCATGCTAAAATGGGACAAATGGCCAAAGTTTGGCTGCTTCAGCCCTCTCCATTTTATGCCTTTTGTTTCCTGTTAATCCCGGCCTTCTTCCAGTAATCAAGGTCAGTTAGGAAATTAATGGTGGGATCAAAGCTGGAGGAGTTACCAAGAATGCCATGGAGTCTGTCTCGCTCTCTCTCTCACTCCGGTGTTCAGGGATGAAGAAATGTTTGAACATTGAGAGCTTATGTCTGAGTCCCTTTCCTTCAGCTATGAACTTAACTGACCTTTTCCTGTGAGAGTGTCCATGTGTAGTTTGTGCATAGTGGAAATTTCATTGTGAATGAAAAACAAGAATTTCTCTTTCAACAGCTGCCCTCCATTGGCAGGATTTGCAATCCCTATTTCATTTTTATTTTTTGTCATTTTTGTTTATTGTAAAGAGTTTTTTTGTCTGACAATGGAATCACTGTCTGCATATTGCATATAGATTCACTCTTACACAGAAAACACTTTCTCTCTCATGTTTGATGTTCCCATAGATATGCTGGATATGCAGTTTTTTTGTAATAGTTTTTTTGTGTGGAAGTTTGTCCAGCTTGTGTTGTGGAGGAGGATATTCAGGTCTCAAAGAATGCTCAATTGTGTCCTTTGACATTTTAATGGGAAAAATGATAACAAAATTAAATTACAGGAACTACATGAATGATTTGTGCCAAGCTGCATAGAAATGGAGGATTTAACTTTTATCTTGGCTGAATATACAAGTAGAATGTATTGTCCTACAAGAAGATATTTTTTGCACATTGTACATTTATATAAATTCACATAAGGCACAAAAGAAAAAAAAATCCCACAGGAGAATCAGCATTGTCTTGGTACTTCATTCAAAACAAGGTAATAAGCAAAAGTACAAGTCAAAAGATGGGACCAGGATAGTACTTGGAAAGAAATGAGATCACCAATGTCACCTCTGCCAAAACAATCGGGAAAGGGACACTGAAGCTTTGTGAACCGCATGAAAGAAAACAGACTAATCTCTCTCCATTCTAAACCTAAGGCTTTCTATTTTCCTGAGCGACACTGAGAAAATCTGTTGATTAAACTGAAGCATGCATTCTTGGCTCTGGGGGGGGGGGGGGCAGTGGAGGCTGGGGACAGGGAAGGTGTGGTGCCTGTAGTTCTTTCTGAAATGTCTAGATATTGGCATAAATGAAAGGTCAGTGCTAAGACACCATTAATTTCCCTTTGCCTTCAGGAAGGCGGGCATTTCTGTGGTCCGATCGGCGGTCGCCTGGACGCCTCCTCGGTCTCTTGCCAGAGTAAATGCTTTGCACTTCGCTCTGCACATACCACCCTGAACCCCCCCCCCCCCTCGTCTCTCCCTCCCCCTCCCCGGAGAAGACCTAGGTCAGGAGGGCGGGGGAGCGACAGAAGGAGGGGAGTCTCCCATATTTGCTTAAACTCTTCCTGCCCCATTTCCTCCAGCCCGAGAGGAAAGCCCAGGATCAGGCCATCATCCCCAGCCAGTCCTCCCAACGTCTTCACCCTGGCAGGCAGGATATCTGCGGCCTTCCAGATGAGCCTGAACCACCTGCCACCAGCCTGAGCCAGAGACAGGGGCAGGACTGGCACTACCAAAGCACGGCAGGTCGCGGGTGATGGTTACTGATTAAGAGTGTTTTTTTAGTCACATTTAGTACATGTAGATTAATTACATGTAGATTAATTATCTTAATTGTAGATGGTAGATTAACTGTAGATTAATTAAAATGATGTATTCTGATGAATTACACGACTCAGAAAGCAGGGAAACGTCTACAGCAGCACGTGATGAAAAAGTGCAAACAACCCTCATTTCCCTCTGCGCAACCAATACCAGAACATCGGTTTCAAAATGATTCATTTTGTTAACACACGTATCCCCAGCGCAGACGCCTTACACGACCCACATTTATTAAATATTATCTATTTTGTATGGCTGGATATTTACCGAAGCACCTTTGCTTAAGCGAGCAACCGCACTTGGAGTCCCATTTGGAAACCGAATCACCTTTGGCAACCTTTGGGTTTCAGGCTCGGCCATTTCACCCACACGGTCTCCGCGCCAGACTGGCATTAAGGAGGGCGTCGGCCGGTGGTGACACAGCCGTCCACGCCCGCAGGGAGGGGCTCCCGGTTGTTTGCGTAACGTCGCCGCGTCGGCTGCGTTGATCCCCGCGCATTAATGCAGAGTGCAGTAATGCCAGCCTGCGCCATAACTTATGTGAGAGCCTCCTTCTTAGTGTTTTCCAAATGTTCACTGTCCTACCACTGAGAGTAGCACTCACGCCTACGTTCAATCTTATACCGACCGCAGCCGAAAGATGATATGATTTCGACAGGGTAATTCTGCCACGGTCAGCTCTGCTCTCAAAAGAGATTGCAGTTTTCAAAAGACAGACAGACGAGCACGACGTTCTATAATACGTAGTCAATGGGGGAAAATAAATCACCAGCAACAATGTAGACCAAAAGCTTGAGAGGATAACGCATGCATTTCTTTCATTTATTTATTTTTTTGCCAACAAAGAAATAACCAGAACAAGATTTCCCAGCGTCAGATGAGACAGCGGGCCGTAGTTAAACATGCCCCCTTTCAATACTGGAGTGAAAGCATATTTCTCATTCTGCTGAAGGGGGAGAAAGGGGAGCGCTGGAGCACAGGCCCTGTCATCTGAGCGTTCGGCAGCCCTGCTCTCTCTTCTCTGGGGCCCAGAGAGCGGCAGAACAAACAAAATGAAGCAAACAAATGCGGCAGATGAGGTGAACGGAGCCCCTCGGCCCCTCGCCTTCTGTTTGCACTCTCAGACGGCAGAAAGCAGGCACTGCAATGCAATGCAGCATAGCACAGCACAACACAGCAGAGCACAGCCATGCAACGCAGTGCAACTCAGCACAGCACAACACAGCAGAGCACAGCCATGCAACGCAGTGCAACTCAACACAGCACAGCACAGCAGCACAACACAGCAGAGCACAGCCATGAAACACAGCACAACACAGCACAGCAAAGCAACGCAACACAGCACAGCAATGTAATGCAACACAACCCAACACTGTACAGCAGTGCAGCACAACATAACACAACACAACACAGCACAGCACAGCAGTGCAGCACAACACAACACAACACAGCACAGCAGTGCAGGACGGCACAACACAGTACAGCACAGTGCAGCACAACACAGCACAAAACAGCACAACACAGCACAGCAATGTAATGCAACACAACCCAACACTGCACGGGACACAGTGAAGCGCAGCACAATGCTGAATGCAGGAATAATTAATACCGGGGGACTACATTCTGTCTGACAGCCATGGAGCTACGTCCTAAACCTTTTCAGTTATGAATTTAAAGAAGCAATGCTTTTAACTTCTGCTTTTATAAAGCAGTTTATTTTTTGTTTATTTCAGAGACCATTACGATAGCATGACGACAAAACAAAGTAAACACAACAGACTTCCTTAAATTATTGTCACTGTGTTGCATTTATTGAATCAGCTACTGCATAAACTGTTGAAGACTACACTATTTGTGCTTTCACTTTTTATATTTTGGTGCATCAGCATATTTTACAAGGAAACAATTGTCTCAATTAGTTTGATAGATATTACCAGAGGTACTAAATTACAAACTTAAAGTGAAGGAATGTCAGCAGGTTTTGTCCAAATACAGTAAATGTACACCATGAGGTTTTCTGGTCTTTGTATAGATCACTCCCACCAGCATAATTAGCCTATCACTTGCATCCACCCATCAGTATAATATAGCTATTATCTATGTTATACTGATAAGTACTGATAATGCCTCCACCTGACATAGCCAACAAGCAACACTAGCAACACCAATGGGATTTGCCACTATGGAAAATGACTTGGTGTTTGGAAACAGTGGACCTCTCTTCTGCTGTCACAGACAGAGGTGTCTCTTGGTTAAACCATGGGCCTCTAAATATTCACAGCTTTGCTGCATTGACACAAACAGCAGGCCTGGAGATAATGAAAATTGCGAATAAACCCAGGGAACACTCTCAGGAACCTGGAGGACCTCAGCAGAGATGCCGTCAAATACTTTCTCAAGGTGGAAAAAAAAATCTCTGTTCTGAAACATCAATTTTGAGATAGCTCTGCCACACAAATCAGGCCAATATTTCAGCTGATAGTCATTAAGAGATGGAATGGTTTACCCACTCCGTGTGCGTGCGTGCGTGTGTGCACATGCACACGTGTATGTTGCTTCTCCAGTCAGAAGAGAGACAGAGAGTGAGAGAGAGTTGTGATCCTATTATTGTGCTAACATATGCTTTCCAAAAGACCGTTCGGAAAGTTAAACACAAAGTTCAGGATAGCCAAGGATTTAACAGGCATACTGATAAATACGGGGTGAAGGGTGAAGAGAAACTGCATGTCTGTGTGTGAGAGGCAGAGAAATTCTGTCAGGTCTGATTTGGATTCTCTCTGGTTAATATTGTGCAATATAAAATTACGTAACAAGTGCTAGGGTTACAAAAAAAAACCTGTTTTTTTTTTTTTTTTGGATCATGCCCGGCCAGACTTGAGGCATCAACATGTAATTAATAGATGCATATTATCAAACAGCTGTTGAGGCCCTTTGTTCTGGCTCCAGCACAACAGGGCCCTCTGGCTCAGGCACACTGTATGAGAAATCTCTGGAAAGGCATCTTTGTGGAGCTCGCATGAGCTCATCTGCTGGAATCGAGCAGTACTAGCAGGAAATGTGTGCACGATTTTAAACCACGCTGCTTTGCCAGCTGTTTACATTTATTTGCCATTGTCTGTTGCCGTTGGTTTCAAGGCTTTAATTATGGTCTGTGCCCCCTTCCCCAGCATGTTTATTTTCCGATTAGATAATTTTTCTGATTGCTGAATGTCAGCCATTGTCCTCTTTGCAAGCATGCAGAGTAAAATTGGTACTGTTTTCCTCATTAATCAGTTGGGTGATGTAACTCCTCCCCTTTTGCACTGTGATGTCATAGATATGGCCTGACCCCTCCAAGCAGGAATTTTACCGTTCTCTCCTAGAATGGATGCAGTCAAACGCCCTCTCTATCACTTCAACTTGAAAAACCATTTAATTATTAAGGAAAAAAGAAACCCCAAAAGCAAGAAAGAAAAGAAGAAACATTAGCAAGAGCCTTAAATACCCTCATCAGCTTTCACAGCAGATAACCATCGTTTTCAAGGAGAGCATCATGGGAACTTTGCCTGCCAGCTCATTATACTTTTATTTATACGGTATTTGTTTCTGCGATGGAAGCTTCATTTCTCCTCTGGGACGCGACTCTCGGCTAGCGGGTCCAAAACAAGCAGCCCGGAATCACGCTCCCGCCCCCTGCGGTGCGCGGTGTTTGGAGGAGAATCTGATTTCTCCTTTCTCTTTCGCACCATCTCTGCGTGACACCTCGAGGTCCTCCTCGTTCCACCGACCCCCGCCGGAGAGCCCCTCGCTGGCAGACGTGTAACACATCTCTCACGTTGCGTAGTTCGTTATGTGCGTACTTTTCGTTTTTTTTTTTTATCGCTGCACTTCTGACAGATTCCATTTGCCCGTGTTTTTCCTGGAATCTGACGTTGCGTTCTCAGTGCCGGCTCCACGCCGAAGAAAAAGCCGAGTTTCAAATGACCTTCAGCTCAAAAGACGGTCGCAGAAATTCACGATTCACATCATTCACTAAAATCTAGCAGGACGCTAAAACCCTTTCGCTCGCGAGCGACTTCTTGGCGCGGTGCAGTTGCGAGGGCGTGGGGCAGCGGCCGGGATCAGCGATGGGAAAGTGAGTGTTTATCTGCTGCTCGCTGATCCGAATGAATCATAATATTTCGCCATGGAAACCAAAGCGTGATTGACAGCACAAACGAGTGACAGCAATGCCGTAGCTCCACCCATTGTGAGTTCCTTGATGTCTCACTCTCTTCTCGGTTGTCAGAACCTCCTGGGAGTCGCGGTTTGTATCACCTTATATCAGCTGCTATACACTTCAGAAAGGTACCTTAACCCTTGTACTTCGTTGCTCTGCTATAAACCCAGGGGTGTGGTGCTGCACACTGTCTGCTGACCTGGATATGTGACATGAATACAGTGAATATATTTTACAGATAAGGCACTGAAACAATTGTAAATACACTTTCAGAACAAAGGGTTCCAAAGGGATCCCCTGTGTCACCACAGAAGAACCCTATCTAGTTCAAAGGTTCTTTGTCGAGCAAAATGATTCAATCTGGGAGCTTTCACACTTTTTGAACCTACTAGAGAGGGTTCCATAAAAAGGGTTTCCCTATGGACGCAAGCTAAAAGACCCCTTTTTTCCTGAGAGTGTGCATATAGAGGTGGTTACATCAAAACCACCCCCATTTGAAAGCAAAGCATATCCACTACTTTTAACTGCAAGCTGAGCCTACCACTACCGCCAGCCAATGACCACAAGCTGACACACAACATTCTAACAGCATGGCAGTGAACTTGCTGAAACAAAATGATGTACTGAAGTGTAGCTGTGAGAACACAGTATTAGTTCTTACCTGATATCAAATTGCTGATTGATGTAAAAGGTTGCGTTCACTGTGCATTGCACCTCCATCATGCACACTTTAGGACAGGTGGTCAAAATCGAGCTTCAGTCTGTCTGGTAAAAAACAGAATTTTCGGCAACTGTTGAGCTCAACAGACATTTCAGCTTGTTGGAACAGTTTGCAGTTCTTTCAAGCTTTATGTAAAAAAAACTTTTTTTCTTTTTACATATTTTAACAATTGTTTTCTACAAGGACTTTAAAATAGTTCATTTCTCATTCAAGAGTCAATAATTATATACTGCCTTCTGGGACTGTAATTGAAATGGTTCCAGCAGTAATTTACAACTTAAAAACTTACTTACTCAAACTACAATTCTCAGTCTACTGGGTGAAGGACCCACTAGGCTGAGAATTGTCAGTGTACCATATAGAAAGCAATGCTTTGCCAATTTTTCTTTGAATGTCTATAATTAACACATAATGGGCCTCCCACCTCATTTTAATTTCGGCACAAGTGAAATGATTCTCTCTCTGGATTACAGAGAGCACGTGAACATTTTCACACTCGCTATCCAAAAGACAAGCACAGCAATCTCGGTCTCGTTGCCATGCTCCCACCAGGCTATAATGTCAGCCCAGATAGCCATGGCACTAAAGCTCTAATGTGTGCCGTTTGTTCACTCGTTCTGGTCCGGCATAAATCTGTCTCCCAAACAAAAGTGCATGCCGAATGCGATTAACCAGGCCAGCAGAAAAAAAAAAGGAAAAAAAGACTTTTTTCCCCCATTCTTCCTGGAGATGTCTGTTCATGGCTTGTCATGTGGCATCTGTGCACAGTGCGAAGCTTGTTAGCATTGGAAACCAGCCTGAATTCTGGGTGCCTTGAGCGAGATTAGACCTGAAGCTAAAAAAAAAGAAATAAAATCAATGCCCCCCCCCAACCTCCTTCCACGCTGTCGGGGCAACTAGAGTAAGGGGTCTGTTTTCGGAACCACAAATAGTTTTGGGGTCGAGGCCCCCAAGGTCAGGACTGAGAAGACTTGTGAAGGAATTGTGGGAGTTCAGTTTTTAAAGGAGTGTAATCCATTGGACTCAGCGCTCCTGAGTGGCCAAACTACAGCCTGGCAGAGGTTCCTGCTGTGGTGTGGATAGTGATCTCCAGCCTGCTTTCCAAGGGACGGGGAGAGGAGGGAGGCGGGGGGTGCTGAGGTTGACCTTAGCCTCCCATACCATGTGACACTGTGGAACTTTCCAAGCCACAGAATGCTTGCAGTGCTCATTCCCTGGCGCCCCATGCCAGGCACACACGGAGAGGGACGGCCGACCGGAGGGACTTATCGGCGAAATGCGGCCAGTCGACGTCGGGAATGCCGAGGATGATGGGAAGGTTTACAGCGTGTTGTGACTCTGTCACCATAGTGCTGTGCACAACACACCTGTTTGTGTTTGAAAAAGCTGCATGACGCACTGACTGAAGGACCTCATTCTCAATTTCCCTTTGACTTTCTTTATATTTCATAAATGTATTTTTCTTTGAACTTTACATTAAGTAAAAACTCTAGTTTAATACAGCTCTAAATATGTCCCTTAAATTAAACTTTGGGATGACCTGCTGTTTATTATTTATTTACAAATCTCACCTTCAGTCTGACAGTAAGATTTAAAAAATATATATATTAATAAATATTAGTTAGAAAGAAGTTAAAAACAGTGTACATACTCCCATCCCTAGATGTGGAAGTTTATTAATCTGCTTGTTCAAACTCAACACATTCACCAACATTACTTGACATTGACCATTGACAATGGATTTGCACGTCTGATTCAGTTACTTTTTTAATTATTTAGAGCTATTTCTTGCCTGTAGACATTGCACCATGTTTGCATTCTGAACCCGGGCACAACAGAGGCTGTAAGTGACCCCGGGGACACAGCAGATCACACCTGGCTCCTGTAGTACACAAAGCCAGACTGCTCACCTCCGACTGAGAGCAGCCCTTTCCACACCGCTGCACCGCATCAGAAATCAATGTTAATCAACACCGCCAATCCATTGGCAGGCATTGAGTGAGCTGCATAGGCTGAACTTGGCCTGAGAAAAATCCATTTTCGCAGTAAATCAGCTGGATCGGCATGAACTTGACTGCACAAATGAAGTAAGCTTGCGCAGAATGCAGCACGTGTGCAGTACATCATGCAGCATCTTTCCACACACAGTCTCATTAGCAAGGGGTCCTGAATGTTTCTTAATATGTTTTTTTCTATTTCAGAATCTGTCACTTACGTAATTACTCTGTAATTAGGTCTAATCAAACAGGCAAACATTAAAAATAATTGATTATAATTGGGCTTGTTTGACTGTATATAAAATGCTTGTTTTCCTAAGGACATTTCAGCGAGCAATTTACAGCTTTGGTCTTTGGAAATGCACATATGAAATGAAGCCATTAACAAAATAATTAATGCATGAAGTGGATTAACTCCTACTTTAAGTTGAAGTGCATCTCTGAGTTCAGCCGAGAAATGGAGAAATGAAGAAAAAATAGATTTCCGCTGGGCTTTCCCAGTCTGAAACATAAATCACAGTGCATAAAATATCTTTCTGAGATTGCTTTTGCATTTTGAGGCCATGTTGCCCTCCACATTCCCTCTCCCCGACTCTTCTTGTTTCCAAAGCAGAATATGCAAAACTACGTCTTCTCTGCACTGGATTTCTTACATCGGCAGCCATTCCCACAAGTTTCCATTATGGTTCGAGGTCATGAGCACAAATATAGAGTAGCCATTATGAGGACATAATACAGTATTTGGTGATTAGTCCTGAACCTCTGCAATCACACCTGCCTCCACCCCCTCATTTACAGGCCAGGGGGGCAAAGTCACACTCCTAGAACACTGACGGGTAGAGACACATGATTTTAAAAACAGTCTATTATAATCAGCTCCGACTATTGCCCAATAAACGATTTCATTTCTGAGGGATTGCACATTGATTTTTTAGCTTCTCACTTTATGTTTTCCTACCAGTATGATTCAGTGGCCTCACAAAACAACTCATGGACCTGACTCAAAATCACGTGCTCTGGGGCAGCACAGAGTGTGAATCGCTGGCATCGTGCCAGAATTGCCACATGCAAAACTTTGGTTTTGGGAGACATGTCAGGACATAAGATCGAATTGCAAAAAAAAAAATAACATCAGTGTCACAGAACAAAAGATGTTTGTAGTGATTAATGCTGTTGAGCAATGAACATGCCAATATAGTTAGGAACCAGTCCCTCCCCGAAGAAAAACTAGTGCTTCGGTGTTGTGTAAATGAATCAGTTTGTCTTCATTACTTACCTCTCTCATAAGATTGCCTACTTGAATCAATACCGCAGGTGTTGCTCCTAATGAATGTGATATGGTTACAGGCATATGAGAACACACCTATTTAGCAAGCTATTTACGCCGTGCCAAAGTTCACAAAAACAATCCTTTTCCTTGCAATTTTTTTTTTGTCCTGACATGTTTTAACGAGTTCCCCGTTAAAAAAACAATAAAAAATTAATGCGATTGATTTTTACCGCAAATATTAATTCTGAGAGAGGGCACGCGGCCGGGCCTCCTGTGTGAAACGTCTCCAGACGGGCGCTTGGCTCGGTCAGTTAGCCGCCGCACAAAGGAAGTAACGGCGTGATCACGATAACGTTATTTCACCGTCTAATCGCTGCCCGGGAGAATTTGCCGTCGGGGCGTCCGCTGCCCTCCCCACATTACGAGCGGTGATTTAGAGCTCCCCTTACGCTCCGCGCCTCCTGAATCACCACCTCTGTCTGCTGGGCATCTTTGGGCTTCTGTTACGGCGCCCCACCTGTCCTCACCCCCCATCACTTTCACCTCCTTCTGCGCTCCTTGATGGGGAGAAAAGCACTCAGAAGCAGAAGGATCTCCAGGAGGACTCTTCAAGAAGACATAAATGCCGAATATAAATGGCAGGGTGTCTTAACCCCAAAGTTCTTAAACAATGCGTTGTGTAATAATCATGATTATAGTGGCCCTGCGATAGATTGGTGGCCTGTCCAGGGTGTAGTCCTGCCTCTCACCCAATGCAATGTACTCCTGCCCCTCACCCACAACCCTGCCCAAGATAAGCGTGTATATGTAGATACTGGATGGATGGATGATTATAGTAATAATTTTGCAAATCGAATTGAATTGATCAGGATCACTCTGTAAAAATAAAGGCCACTACTAGTATCTCTGAAAGATAGATTTTACCCCAGGAAATGTTATGTCTTTGAGATGATGTTGGTGTTAAGGCTGTAGGTGTTAATGAGGGTGTACGTACAGTAGTTTCCTATCGGGTTTAGAGCAGTGGTTCATAACCTTTCTTCAATCAACTTCCCTTTTGAAAATCTGATTAAAATTGACTAGGGTGGAGGAAGCTGGGCTAGTGTACTTGATGAATTCTTTCATAGCCCTTTGACTGGAGTTATGCAAAGTAAACATTTCAGTGATTTTTACATGTTCTTTTTAACTATCATGGGAGCCTGATTATTATAATTCATTGTAACAGGAGGCTATTGTTTGGCCAGAAATGATTGCTTTCAGTGCCAAATTTGGCCTGGAAGGGCTCTTACATTAATTTTAAGTTTCAGTTCAGTGGACTGTGCTGCCATGTGGCCAATACAGCTGTTCAGATGCAGAATCAAATTCATGGTTCACAAGCTGCAAATTCTCATTCCTAAAAAATTTTATTGTAAGATTGTTTCACTGACTGTACAGTACTTTAAATGCTGTAGTTAAAAATACACTGATATTATTCACCGATGTTAAGTAAATAAATTGTTCTTATTATTTATAAACACATTTTCTTGACACCCATTTGCTTGTTCCAATAATATAATGAATGCAAGAGTACAATCTTCTGGGATGGATGTTTTTCTTTCAAGTGGGTTACAATGTATTGTAAAAGGTGTAGTTAGGGTGCTGTAGATGGTGTGTAGGGTCCTGCATGTTAAACTGTGTAGGTTGATGAACTGTAGAGGGAATAACATGCCATAGACTTTCTCTCTGCAGAGACACATCAGAAATTCCTGTTCAAGGCGCTGCTCTAGTGCATGGATCCGCTCTGGTATTGAACCCGGGTCATGCCAGTGCCAACTGCGGCCAGCCTTCCTGCAGGTCCACACACAGACTAGCATCACCCAGGGACGGGAGGATTTTGGCTGGGATGACAACATTGCATTGCGCACCTGACATCACATGCTTCAGAGGACTGCGCATGCTTGTCTGGCCTGGTTGAGCTGAGCTATTTGCGTTGCAGCGTGAGCATGATTGGACATCTCGAAATGGGGAGAAAAGCAAGTGGGGAAAAAACAGAAACGAACAGGATAATAACTCCGCGTTCACTGCAGAATCGGCTCAGGCGTCAGGCTCCGCTGGTTCCGCGGTCCCTCTTCATCACCTGAGCCATAAATCTGGCCGTAACCCAGGGCTACCTCTGGGCCAGCCCAGTGAGCGCTGGCGGCTCTGCTTTCATACACCCTGGGAAGGGCCGGGACGAAACGGGGACCCCAAGCTCATTGGCTCGCTTTTCATCCAAGGCCGGTCTCCAATAGCGACGAGCTCGGCGACCCCGGCCCGGCCTTAACAACCTGCTGCGTCAGTCAGCGCCCCACTGCTCTCCGGCTCCAGGCCCTGAACAACAGTGAAGCACCGAGTAGCTCCCCCCCCCCCACCCCTCTCCGCCCGCGGCCGGCCGCTCTGAAAGAGAGGGGGAAGCGCTGCGGGAGCGGGCCCCGCCGCGCCCCGCCACAAAGAGAATCCCTAATCGGAGGGGAGATTCCCGACGGCGGGGCGGCTTGCTTTATCTGCAGGGAGACGCAGCGGGCGCCGGCGTTTGAGCCGGCTCCTCTGTTGTCACCCAGGCGTCAGGTACCCAGTAGCGGTCTACATGGGAACAGAGGGGGGACAGTCGTGACTGCTACTGCATGTGGATGAACCCCATATACCAGCTTTGTGCCGGGTCCACCTTCCCCCGTTCCACCTCCTCCCACACCTTGGACTAAGGAACTGGGACAGTACACATCCATCCATCCATCCATCCATCCATCCATCCATCCATCCATCATCTAACCCTTATTCCTGGTCAGGGTCGCAGGGGGTGCTGGAGCCTATCCCAGCGGAGAGGCAGGAATACACCCTGGAGAGGTTGTCAGTCCATTACTGGGCACACACACCATTCACTCACATACTCATGCCTAGGGGCAATTTAGACTCTCCAATTAACCTAACCTGCATGTCTTTGGACTGTGGGAGGAAACCCACGTGGACAGGAGGAGGACATGCAAACCCCACGCAGAAAGGCCCCAACTGGGATTTGAATCGAGGACCTTCTTGCCACCCAATGCACCACCGTGCACATTAAACAATTAAACAAAAATGGGAAAAAACAATAACCCATCAGTAATTAACACTTCCACGTTTCTGCCCCTGTCAAAGTCACGGGTCTGGGTTACATTAAACCTTTCAGCACCTCCATCTCTGGTCAACTCTATAGCAGAATGGCTAATGTCAGCTAAATTTGCATGGGCTTATGGGTAGGGACTGGGAGTGGAGGCAGATAGGAAAGCAATCGAATTCCACCATTGATTCTTTCTAGTGTTCAGGTGCAGATAATCTGAGGACTAAAGTGAAAGGGAAACTTTTCAGTACAGAGGAAGAAAGGACTTTTGGAAAGGATTTGCAGTATCTCCAACAGTGGACTATTAAGGTCTCACATTAATTAATCGGAGATATTATATATAATTTTTTTTTTCAGGGATTACAGCTGTCAGATCTGAAAGCCATCACGCACGGCTGTCTGAACATCTGTCACAGCCTCCATAACAGATAAACGAAAGCACGCCAAAAGAACGACAAAAAACAGAACGAACAAGCGAGCGAAAGTCAGCACATCGAAGCTACATGCCCAAATATTTGTCACCCAATTGCCCTTCACGCCCTGAACGCAGGTTGCCGTTTATGCGCCAGCTAGTTTCAAAGTTCAGCAAACAATTTGCCACCAATTAATATGCGAGCTCTGTTCTGACTCCGAAATTAATCAAAGAACATTAGCTACATTGCCAAGTCAAACCTATGAAATTTACGGCATACTCTGATTGCTCATGCAGACGGTGTGGCCCAGCCAGCGCAACACAAACTGCGCAGACTTAAAAGCCGTTTTACGCCTCATTTACTCTATCTCAATGTCACTGAGCCCTGTTTAAGAAAATGCCTACTGGCATTATGAGTGCGTAGACATGCTTTCATCATCAGTAACTGCCCTGGCTCCAGTTTGCTGTGTTGTGCTTCTGGGATACAGTATGATTAAGAGGTAGTTACCCTCCACCCGCCCCCTCCTTGGTATATGGTCTTACCTTTCCAGGTTTGAACTGCAACATAATCCTGGTGGGGTTGTGTTCCACATAGCAGGTTTTTTTGAAGAGCATTAAGGTGCTCTAAGTACTCATTCTAAAGGCATTCAGGTGGGCTTTTCCCCCCCTCCTACCCGCAAAAAACGCCCACCCGAGCAGCCTGACAGATTACCATACCTGAGAGAAACGGAGGGAAAAGAGGGGTACAACAAAACACCGTGGCGGTGATTCTGCCCCGTTCGGGCTTCCGATCGGCTAATTCGGTATTCCGATCGGATAGGCACTCCACTTGAGGTGTAACTGTTGGAGCTGCTGCATTATCACTCTTCTATTCCTCTGTCCTAATTTCCTATCTTTTGTGTTTTTTTCCCCCCCAGTTCTGCCCTTCTTGTTTGTGTATAATATTTTTCCTCACATTTAACTATGTTGCACAGGTGAAATTAAGCTATTTATTGCCGTTTCAAACTCTCCGATCCAACAGGCTTTCAGCCGGAGGCCGATTCTGTCTGTTAATTAATGCGTTTGGTGTTAATAACAACCACCGAGAGGACCACAACGATTCTCACTGTACCTTTTCCTCTGTGATGACTATTGGATCGATTTGTAGCTCATTTCATTTTTCTCTATATACTGCCTCTCTGGCTCAAGCCACAGTAAACACACTTAGCTCATTTGGATTACAGTTGGCCTTCAGCCGTTCTGAATGGAAAATAAGGAGAAATATTGTAATGCCAACAATAAACGTTTTTTCTACACACCCACTACTGGAATGTATCATACGTCTCTTGTATTCCAAACCTTGGGAATGGAATTATGGGTTTAACTCAATGCTGCAGGATGAAGAAACACTCAAACACTCAGCCTTTCACGCATTGTTACACCCACCATCGCACACACCCAAACACCTACCCTTACACACACCACACCCACCCAAACACCTGACCTTACACACACCCGAACACCCACCCTTACACACACCACACCCACCCAAACACCTGACCTTACACACACCTGAACACCCACCCTTACACACACCACACCCACCCAAACACCCAACTATACACCCACTCTTACACCCACCCAAACACCAACCCAAACATGACCCCTCCACCCCCTCGTACACCCATCTTGCGCACACTCAAACACCCATATCAACAGGCCTGGCTCACAAAGCAGTTCACGGGGGGGGGGGGGGGGGATCGGCATCTCTGTTTCATTTTGCACCAGCTCTTGTTACTTCTTGCTTTCATAAGGATGCAATTTGCTTTCGTGTAATTGCAGGGTGAGCCACAAGCCTCTGAGTTATTCTCTGATCCAGATGGCAATCACAGAGCATTCTTCTTCTCTTTTTTTTCTAAATGAATGTGCCCACGTTATGAGCTCATCTCTACAGGAAGGGTTTCATCACACACAACAATTAGTCTATGATTCTATGAATGATTCTCCCCTATTACCATGCACCAACAAATGTCACAGGGCCTGGGAACTGGCAATAAGTCAGGGCAATATACACACTTAATGCAATACGCTGTGGAAGCATACTCACTTAAAGCAATGAGATATGGTCACATTCACACTTAATTAAATAAGTCAGGGAAATATATATGCCTAATTTGGTAATGTAGGGAGACACACACACTTAAAGCAGTCAGGAAAATACAGGCACCAAGCAATGTCATTTGTAATTACAGTTACTTAATCCAGTCTTAATGTTTACGCAACTCTCCTTGCAAAAGTTTTAAATTGGCTGCTCATGATTTTAATTGCAACGCAAATCAAAGGGAAGGTAACCTGGGTCATGGGAGCGAGCTCCCCTTTCTGACAATGTGTGTTAATGAGAAAACGCAAGTCCTTTTTAAATACGGTGATTACTTGCTAAAATACCTTGAAGCCACGCCAATGGCTACTGAAGCAGATTGCGCTGTAGTTTAGAAGATTCCCTGGTCCAGGGGAACTTACAAAGTTATATAATTTCATATTGTCAACAATAATATTGAGAGATCCAGCACTGTATTAGAACCAGTGACCTTCTAGTCAGAAGCTGTTCACTTCACACTTCCCTAAACATGACATGGCAGCACAGTGATTTGTTTCAGTAAATATCCAGCTATATGGATTATGGGAAAAACGCTGAAATGTAATGACCCCCAAAAAATAGCCAGCTGGAGGCTGCTTTTCGCCAAAAGATTGTTTAAAAACTTTCCTGTGGTCATTCCTACTAAAATCTCAGAATCTGCCAGCCCCTTAATGACAAGACTTAGTCATTGTAAGTCAACAATTAAAGAGCTGCTGGTTCTCTGACTGTTCCATTCAATTAAAAAAACTCACAGTGGATCTCACATTCACAGCCACTTCCGTTTTCCCTCCATGCTCATTCCCTCCCTCCCTCCCTCCCAGGTGCTCCCTCCTCCTTCCCCCCTGCCCCAACACTCCAGGAGCAGTGATTTTATGAAGTAGAAAAAATGGGAAGGAATATTAACTTGTCTGAGAAGAGAGAGAGAGAGAGAGAGAGAGAGAGAAGAAGAGAGGGAGAGAGAATGAGAGAGAGAGAGAGAGAGAGAGAGAGAGAGAGAGAGAGTAAGAGAGGGAGAGAGAGAGAGAGAGTTTTATGGACGTGTAAAGACCGCACAGTTGTGTGGTCTCTTCTCTTTGCTCCTCCACTGCAGAGCAAGCCGTGACGTCAGGTGAGCTTTGAAGTCTCGCTCCGAAGGTTTTAAGAGCAATGGAGATCAAAACAATTACAGTAATTGCAATAAATGTGGATCATGGCATCAGCGTTTCCTCGTGTGAATGCTTACTTAAGGGTGGCATAGACAGAATATACTGAATGGAAGTGGAAGTGGAGAGATTCAAGCACAGGTTGGGTTGGCATGCTGGGTTGAGCCCCATGCTAATTTTCTGTCATACTTCCAACAGCTTTGATTGATTGATCCATTTTGTTTTATTCTGAGAATGCAGTCCTCCGTTTGCTTTGCTGGATAGAAGCCATTGCCTTTTTCGAGCCAAATTTCACATCCCCCAATACCACATGTCATGGTTACAGTAACCAATTAACATTTCTGCATTAATTCCTTGGCTTTCATTGATTACCGTTTTTTTATTTTTTTTGCCAGAAAAAGATCACATTTCAAAGATGATACATTCTCTGAGAAAATCTGACTGCCCATCTGCTCCAGTATTCTAAAACATCATAGTTGGAACCTACAGTATACTCCAAAAACAAAACAGCCTAAAGATTATATCTGCATTCTTATCTGGATTATAACACAAACAGAAATACTGTACACTCTTAAATCACCCTTACTGTAGCCTAAACAGACACATCCTAAATGAATTTTTATTCTGCACTTAAAAATAACATTTTTATTCTGTACTGCACTGAGATAACCTCCTCCAAACTAATTAAAGTTACAAAATGGCTTTATATTTCATAATATTTTTAATGGTTCTTTTGAGGGGGAATACAAATGGGATCTGCACATTTAATATTTGATGAATTCCCATGAGAGAAAAAAACATCCACTGCCATATGTCCATATCATTACTGTGGATTAAATGAGGCCTGCTCTGTGTCTGAAAGCAGCCTCTCTCCCACAACGATAAAACAGCAACCTTGACAATCATGCAATCAATCCATACTAACGGGAACACAAAAAAGATTTAGCTCTCTTCTCCCCTGTTATGAATATTTATAAAAGAGCAACTTCATCCATTTCATCACAGGCATAGCTTACCTGGGCTTCCACCAAAAAGTATTTTTTTGACTCTAAAGCAGTTTTTTCCATTTTAAAGACATCCACAGCCTGCCATTGTGTGTGCAATGAAAGAGAGAGACATGGGTGGCCACTTTGCAAAGTTAAGGCACATTATACTGCAGTACACTGGGAGGTCACAGACAGAAAGTCGGGAGCAAATGGAAACTTTAATAGACTAGAGCTGTGCTGTTTCTTGCAGATGGAGTTAGAGGTTATGCCTTTTTCACTAGCTTTGATAATCTTTTAGATACAAGGAAATGGGAAAAGGAGAGGCTTGCAGTTCCCATATATTCTGAGACCCTAAGTCAAATTCAGACACTGCCAGCTCTGCGCTAGACAGATTAAATTCAGACTGTCATGATATGATCAGTTTTTAGCACAAAAAGAAGCTTTTGAAAAATACAAAGACCACGTACAGTCATATTCTCAAATGACAGCTATAGTCACTTAGTTTACAGCATATTATATTCACTTAGTATACTGACTTCAGTGCATACTATATAGACCTCATAGGCTTGCCCCTTGGAGACTAGGGCCCATCATTAATTTATCGGGAGGGTTGATAATGCAGCCATTATAGCTTCACAAGACATCTCTACAGTGTTTCAAAGGATCTAATGCACTTTAGGGCATTTAAGGTTTCCACCGTATCGCTAGTGACTGAGCTCTTCCTCCTTCCTCTCCAGCTCTTTTGTATTCTGAAATCATAGGCGGGAGAGGGATGTTGCTCCTTGCTAAATTGGAGGCATTTTCTTTGATAGAAAAAAGTGATTTTTCACCCAAGACATGACTGAGTCAGAAAGTGGTTGAAGTGGGTCGTTATAAAAAAAAAAAAATCCTATTGGTAAACTGCATCATTCTCGTTCTCTGAAATCAGCTGTACTTCAGTAAAAACGTTATCAGAGCACTAATGAAAGTTCACATGCTACATGAACGAACGCTATGAGCCAGGCTGGCTAGTTTCTTACAGCAATGATGTTCCCTTTCAGATAGTTCAGACACACTAAATCACAAAGGTGGCAGTAGTGAAATGTCCTCTGTATCAAGGTGAGAACAGCTCACTTAGAATGGCAAAACCTCCCTTTCGGTCTCATCCAGGTGCACTGTGAGTACTGGGGTGAACTGTGTGTAGTCCTTCCCATTGAACCCCTAACCCTATTTCAACGAGTTTCAACAAGTTGCCTGTCTTGGCAACACCAAGACCAAAATGTGGGGAGTTAGGGCTCCTACGTGTGACCTCCAGATCCTGTGACATCACTCTAGCTTGACAGTCCTCCAGTGCAGTAGCTGCAAAGGTGCAGTGGCTGCTGGTTTGCAGAGGAATTAGTCATATAACAAAAATGTAAAACCAATAAAAGATACAACTGCAGGATGACTGTACTAGTCGTCACCGTCCCAAACTGACAGAGGACATTCCAGCATTGGGACCGTTCCAATTAGGCATTAAAAATCTGGGTGCAACAGAAACTGCTATGCTCTAGCCCACTGACACATTTTGGGGGAGTTAGATGTGAATTTATATCCATTATCCCATCCATAAATAACAGCAGGCCTACCACAGACCACAATAACTTGAGATCCCTACGTAACATTCAAGTAAGTCGATGACTAATTGCAGAGAGGAGCTGTATGCTATCGATCAAAGCGCTATATGTATACCACCACAATCGCTCTCTTAGCAGTGAGGCATTCAGACATCCAGTGCAGATAAAAGCTTACTGGATTACACATGGATTGCGATAATATCCAGATTAATGTTTGCTCTCTAAACTGACACGAGCTAAACGCTACAATCTCTCCTTGTCTACAGCGATTTGTTTGTTTATGTGAACTTATATTAAAGCTGAACTGTGGGCTGTGTCTGTGCCTCGGCGTGCTTGGTGCGAAAGTGTGATATCAGAGCGCTGGAGCTGATGAAAGGATTACTCTCATTAGAGCGAAAGTGGATGAAAGGGTATTAAACGCACGGAAGTGCACCCTGATAACAAAGAGACAGCCGTGTAATTTGATTGAAGGGCAATCACTCTGATCCCCCTTCAGATGCCAGTGGCAGAGGATCTGGACACAGTGCGTTTAAAATCCCACTCAGGGAAACAGTTTTGTTTTTTGTTTTTTTTTTTACACAAGGCTGAAAAGGCGACCAGAATAGTATGAGAATTGGTTTCAGTTCAAAGTGAAAGCATTTGTTTTCTAGAGTGAGCGTTACGGCATTACCCAGAATCCTCGTCTCTTTTCAGTGACCATTTTACAACACACGTTAGTTGATCATGCAAGATGATGCCAATATTGTTCTGTAAGTCTATTGATTGGATGCGAGAGGTCGGGTTTCACAACTTGCGCATCATGAAAAAAAAAACAAAAGAAAAAAAACATTGTGACCCTTTTTGGGTTTTGGGTTCTGCGACTACATCATACCCTCCGGCTGTATTCCCATAATCCGGACCATGCAGCGTGTGCCTCCTCCCCCTCATTTCATTTCATCAACCACAGGCAGCCCAGCACCAGCACAGCAGTCCTATAAATGGGAAATGTGGAAAACAGGCAGCGGTGACAGAGCTAGCATTTATAATCATCGAATAACGATGACCTCCCAATTATGTTTGCTCGCTGTTTTTTTTTATTTTTTTTTTGGAAGCAGTGTCTGGTGTATAGATATATTCAGGTGTCCCCAGATCACCGGGGGTGGTTACCACGGCAACGCTGTGGGGCTGTACAGTGGGGCTGTGGCCTGCCGTCTGTCTGGGGCATGCCGGTGTAGTTGCAGACGGCACCGTTTGCTCAGACTGGCTGCACCCATGATGTGCTGGAGTTAGAACAGCACAGACAGCTTCACAGGGCCCTTTGAGACAAGCATCTACAAATCATCTGAGAGACAGCCCAACAGCTTTCCCAAACTCTCGTCCCCCCTCTGCTCTCTCTTTCTATCTCTTCTACTCTTTCCCACTCTTGCTCTCTCTCTCTCCGTCTCGGTCTCTCTCTGTCTCTTTCCCTTTCTTTCTCTCTCTCTCTTTCTCTCTCTTTCCTACTCCCTCGCTTGCTCGCTCTCTCTCTCTCTCTCTCACATACACACACACACATACAGGCAAACATGCACACATACAAGCACGCATAGACAGTCTCAGTCACACTCATATTTCAATTTCACTGTTAGCCAGTTCAAAGAAAAATGTTGATAATATGACTCTACATTATGACAACAAAAAGGACTGTTGTAGAGCACTGAATCCAAAGAAAGTACTATTATGCACAGTGTATAATTATGCTACGTTTCTGATTGAAAAATTACACACAGGCTGATGAAAAAACTTCCATCAAACCGCCCTGTCAAACAGCAAATGAACACAGACATTACAACCATTACGGTTGTTCTGACAAAGGAACTTTGAAGTGCATTGGGTGCAGTTTGCGTGCTACCCATTGATGGTGACTGAACTGCACTGAAAAGGACTTAAGGCTTTGAGATGAAAGGCACTATACACTGGTACAACAGCAGTGCTTCGCCTGCATCTTAAACCTACAGCAGTCATTACAAAAACCTTTTCCCAACCTCCCTATGCCACCCCAAAGAACAGGTCAGAGCTCTGCAGGTGTAGATTCCATTGTGTTGCACTATCACGGTTTTTTGTGGAAAGAATAAGAGCTCTCTCTCTCTCTCTCTCTCTCTCCAAGAGAGCTCCATTTTACCGTGATTGCACCGTAATTGCATTTTCTCCTGCTTAATTAGCCTTAAATCCCCCACAATTATCTGGCGCTATCAGTGCCATTCTCATGTCTTTAACATTCTTTGCTGGAAATTATTTTACAAAAGGACCATTGGTGATAACAAGGCAATAATGTTAATCTATTATAAATGGTGTCTCCGGTGTGATATTGTGATCTCCTCTGCTTTTCAGAAACCCGCTGCATGGCTTGATGCCCTGGCACACAGCTGTGGCCGTTCACTCACCCCGCTGCGTACAGAAGATTTGAAAAACTAGGCGCGTGTGCACGGAGCACGTCAGACTCCGCCACCGCAGTCCCGTTCGCATCACATCCTCGTGGGGGGGGGGGAAACGGACAGGCCGTGTGACGTTCGCCAGACTGGTTCGGGGTCGCGCGGTTCACATCGTCCCCTGTGTAGGACAGGGGTTCTTTTTCTGGGGCAGCCAGCCAGCGGGAGCCACAGATCCTCCCCTCCCGCTGAGATTCTGCTTTCGCGACTGCGTCTCTGCGCAGAGACGGCGGCTTTTAACTGAACCTCCAGAGCCACGTTTCTTTGCCTGTCGCTGCTGGCTCCTCTCGAGCAGCCGAAACCTGAGAGAACATGGAGATGTGGCAACGCTGCTCAAGAACAGATCTGGCAACCTTCACACGCAGGCTTACTGAGATAAGGCACATTTGCACACACACACGCACGCACGCACACACATACACACACACGCACAGCAACGCAAGGCTTTTCTTTCTGTGTGCAACCCCTTGAATCGTTTCATCGTTAATTCAAGCGTGGGACTGATGAGCACCATTTAAAACTCGCTGTGACACTCTCCTTTTTGCGCCACGTTAAATTGGTTAAGATGTTATGCGTCTCAACGCGTGTTCCTCCCGTCATTGTGACAACTTGCTTAAGCCGTGCGTACCATTTGTCACTGTCTGGTAATGTGTCTCTGCTTGCTCTGCGCCTTGTGAGTAAGGCACATTCACACCACCTCTTTAGCAGTGCAACAGATGATGCAAGTAGGTGAGTAACGTGTGGCTTCGCAAAAGAGGGACACGTGTTAGGAGATGATCTAACAGCCTAACAACCCCTAACAACCACTCTCACCACTCGCTGTCGCTCCTCAGACCAGTGACCAGTACGCTCTGTCTGCTCTGCCTGCCTCAGAAAACCACGGTAAGGTGCACGGCGCCCGCAAAGTTTCAGGGAGGCATATTTCACAGAGGCTGTTCCATAACTCACAAAGTAATTTACGGCAGGCGCTGGCCGAAAAGGCACAGGTAGCAGCGCTCTATATTACGGTCCCGAGTGATTTATGTCTTGTGAGGTGTGACGATGTTTCAACCTCTCTGCCTTTAATTTGCATGACGCTGACTTTTTTTAATTAACTCAAGAGAGAACGCAATGAAATCGTTCAACTCAAGGAAATTGAGTCACCATCTGTGTGCCTGTGTGGTTTATATTTACATTTGCAACTAATCATTTAGCGCATGTTTAATCCAGTGTGATTTATAATACACAGACCAACAGCGCATATGTTGCACAACTGAAGCACACTAGACGTAGGCTAATAAAGAACTGTCATAATAAAAAATGGCCACATTCAAGTATTAGACCAAAGAGGAAAAACTAAAACTAAATTTGCCTGAAATTTTTCAAGACGTACAGAACTATATGAAAGCTCATAACGGTTTTTCATAAAATTTTAAACATTTCACTGAACGCATCATTGCTTCTAAAGTAGCTAGTCCCACACAAAGTAATTGCATTGCCACAAAGCTGCGGGAAAGTTATGAACTTTCTGGGAGTCTGCTTCTCCATCCCCATGGGGTCTTGTTACCATAGCGAGGCCTACCCAAGCACAGCTGTGCTCCCTCACACTCCTCCTCATCTCCCAGATTAAACACAGCACCCGGTTTACGTTGAATAGTTTAGTATGTGTCTATCCCAGAAAAGACATTCAGACTCCCGGTTACAGCTCAGCTAATCCAAGAAATATTGATGTCTGGAGCTCCCGGGGCTGACTTTAATGAAGTGGCTGATAAGAAAGTGAAGGAGGATTGGGAGCAAAGCAAGGCCGTAAAATCCCCCAGCCTAGAGTACACTCTAGGGGGATTAGAGACGCCAGAATAAGGGAGGATCAGCAGGCCTTAACCCCTGGTCTCATCCTGATATGGATGAGTCGGCTTTTTACGCGCTGTCATAGCGATGCCGGGGATCTGGACAGCAGGGTGGGGTTTGGAGGCATCTCAAAGCCCAGGCTGATGACCTACAGTACACCTGCGGTCATCACAGGCAATCGGTCGACTTTGTGTCCGATAATGAATGCCGCATAGTGCTTTACAGGTCCAGGAGGGGAGGAACAAAAATCCCCTCCCAAAAAAACTTTTCCCTCACACCTCTGAAGACCTGAGGTACACCCAGATAAGAAGCGTGGTGATTAAAACCCCTAATTAATTAACACACTGAACACGTCAACACCATGCGCGGATATCAAGTCAGACTCGAAACCCTGAAGACGACACTAGGTGCATGCTCTCTGCAATTCAAAACACAGAGCAGTCTGTATTGGGTGTATTTAGCTGGATTTCCTATAGATCGTTTCAAATAGAATTATTGAACTTCATAATAACAGTGAACATGGCCAAAAATGTGTAGACCCGGCTAGTTATTGTTAGCAAACATTAGCCAATTAGCTAGCTAGCTATGACCTATGACTTACCCTGCCATAAAAGCACAAATACTAGTAGAAAGTACAAATACATTGATCTTCATCATCATCCGGTTAGTTAACTAACTTGTAAACAACCCTCTACACTCAACCCACTGGGAGTTTTCTAGGAACACTGACATTACTTCTGCTGTTTATTAAAGTAGCTTGAAACGGTCTAGAAGAAGGAAGAAAGTAGGAGAACCCTATTGAGCAGGGTTTCAGGTTCAGTGCAAGTAAGCAGGGCTGAACACTTTCAGGGAAAACACAAATATTTTCTTCCCTCAGGAATAAACATTGCAAAAAAAGCACTTGTCCTATGCCTCAAGATACAGAACATGGTAAATGGTAAATGGACTGCATTTATATAGCGCTTTTATCCAAAGCGCTTTACAATTGATGCCTCTCATTCGCCAGAGCAGTTAGTGGTTAGGGGTTAGGTGTCTTGCTCAAGGACACTTCGACACGCCCAGGGCGGGGTTTAAACCGGCAACCCTCCGACTGCCAGACAATCGGTCTTACCTCCTGAGCTATGTCGCCCCATGTTTCCTGGACCAATCAGTCACACCCATCAGTGACAAACCCTCCTCTATATTCAGTCAACACTTTCCCTTCAAGTCGTGCGTGTCGTAAACATTTAGATAATTTTTTTTTCTCCACAATAACACTGGATGTATGAATTCCTAAAAATCTATTCTATGTGCTTGTACTGAAAAGTAATGGAAAGTGTGCTGTTTGTATGCTACAATGTTGACTGAGGCCCGTGTATTTTTTTGCTGGAGGCACCACTTAACTGAGTAGCACAGTAAGATTTTTGTGACTTTGATGTAACGGGGTGTCTTACTGTCTTAGATCAAGCATTGTTTGATCCCATACCATTGCCTCATTCTGTCGTCTTTTATTGGCAAAGCTTTCCGTTGAAGCCTTATCTACGAAAACATGCATTCTTCAGACTGAATGTTTATTCTCTATACCATTTCTGTTGCTAAGCCCTGTCCATGTGAAATAAAATTGTCAAAAATTGTTTAAAAAGTCAATTATATTGATTCACTGGCTGGTTTGGTTACTTGTTGTTCACTTAAATTAGTAAAGAATTCAATATTATGAACATTTCAGAGTGCAGAGCAACCTTCATCCCCAATGTAATTACAGTACACTGTATCGTGGAGGTTCTACAGTTGGGGTCCTCACACACACCAAATTCCATATCACCCAGTTCATATGCAATAAAGATTGGCCCCAAAATAGTACCTTTGCTTATTGTTATACAATCTCCCACAGAGGCCATATGATGTATGAGACTAGCATTAGCGATACCTGAGTGTGGAGAGAGATATGACTCTGTCACCCACTCCTCCCAACCTGCAGATGCAGGTTACATCACAGGCCAGCTTCCCTGTTCACAATGTTATAGGATGACCCCCCCCCCCGGCCAATCCCAGGGGGCGGATTTGAGCTGTGAGGAGAAAGCCATAGACGTGATTTACTGTAGCCTGGGCGGGCACAGCCTCCAGCTACACTCCTTTTAACCACCCTAGGCCACCAAGCTAGCATTTCAAGAGCAGGGAGCCGAACCTCCGGAGACCACAGCCCGGCTTTGCATTTATCGACAGCCTGTTGGGCGGGAGAAGCACTTAGCCGGAGGAACGGATATGCGGTATTAAATTGTTTTGTTCTCGGGAGCACGTTTCGGCATCACGCGGGGGCCCTCTCCGATCATCGATCCGCCTGTGGGCGCCGCAAGACCTCGGCTAATCTCGCGAACAGGGCGCTCAGCGCTTAAATTACAGCGTCGAGGCTCTTGTCCCGTGTTAAGCGGTACATTGCAGGAAAGTGCGTTTTATAGGTCGTTAACGGTAATTGCTTCGTGTGATTGTGTGCTTATGCAATTTTCACTTGATCCCATTTTCCTCGTATTAATATCCAAAGCACTACATATTACACTACGCATGAGTGTCGGCACAGATTAAATGTTTTTTTTGTTTTTTTGTGAATGGTGACTTTTGTTCCCACTCATGGTGCTTATGAATCTTGAAACGGTGCAGAACATTTGGGATCTGACAGCCTGCACGTCTGTGCCACCGCTCAGGAGGCATGGGTAACCCTCTCCTTTAACCGTCTTTAAACAGATGAGTAATGCCTGCATTCACACGCACGTCACATACAGTACAGGCTCGCTCACACACGGCGTAAAGGAGAGTACCTGCAGGCTGGAATTCACTTCCTGTGAGTTGCAGGGAGCAGATAGCACTCAAGACACTGGGGACCCTGGATCTGGAGGAGACATGTCCTACCCTGCAGGTTTAAGGGGGGGGGGGGGGGTGTAGCATTTTGATACCCTCAGTCAAGCCTACACAAGCATTACAACTCAGAGAGATGGAGAGAAAAGGAGAGAAAGAGACCACCTCTTGACAGAGATTACCACTTACCATTTGTGACAAAGACAGCCATTCATAAAAACAAACTACATGAAAATTAGCTTAAATTGTCACAGTGTGTTTTTTGAACAGAAGATATGAAATGGCACGTTATGTAATAAGTCACACAGTGCTATTTTAAGCACATGCATAAACACGATGCGAACGCCCACTCAGTTGTTCCCCAGCGTTCTTGTGAGGATTCAGTATGTTTGCACCGCACCGCTCCAGTTTAACCGATCCAACACCGAAATCATGACACAAACCACCCAAGACGTTACACATCAACACAGCTCTGAACCAAAGCCTGACTGCACACACGACGACAGCCTGTCCTGACTGTAATACAATTCCTGTGTTACTGCTCACGAACGTAACAAAACGCATACATGCGCACACACAACAGCGACACCAGTCCTATACCACACACACAATCCCCCCCGTCAGTACTATACTATACTATGTGCATGTACAATCATGTAGCATTATGATCACTGATACTGTACATGTAGCATTATGATCACTGATACTGTACATGCACAATCATGTAGCATTATGATCACTGATACTGTACATGCACAATCATGTAGCATTATGATCACTGATACTGTACATGCACAATCATGTAGCATTATGATCACTGATACTGCACATGCACAATCATGTAGCATTATGATCACTGATACTGTACATGCACAATCATGTAGCATTATGATCACTGATACTGCACATGTACAATCATGTAGCATTATGATTACATCATCTCTCTGCGGTCTACATGAACAAAAGCACTTTGTCTACAAGAGATGTTGCTTCTGCAGATTACTGTTGTACTCTTCATGCGGGCTTGCGATGCAATTATGTAGCGATTACATCATTTCTACACACAGCGTTTTGATTGTTGCTCTCATCTCCGCTGTGATGGATTTACTGCGCTAGGTCATGCTAGCCTTCTCCATGAGAGCAAACGAAAAGGCAACGCCTGACAAATAAACAGATTTTTATTTTTTTTTTAAACAGACGTAACGTAATCCACCTGCGGTTTCGGGGTTTCCTCGCCCCGTGACACGCCCGTTCTCGCGCAGACACGGCGCACCTCGAGCTCGCCCGATTCTTCGCCCTCCTTTCGGCGGCGGCGGCGACGCACGCCCCTCTCTGGGGATCGCTCACCGCCAGCACTTCCTGTCAGGCCGCTGCCCTGCTACGGTGGAGAAATACAGGTATGAAACCAAAGAGGACAGGATCGCTCTCTGCTGTCTCGTCACAAAGCGAAATCTAATCAACGCTTTCCCCCTCTGTAGTCGGCGTCGGCATTGCTGATTCAGACATGGGAAAAAAAAAAGAAAAGAAAAAGTTCTTAAAAGACGAGGCAATTCTCCCAGGTGAATGCAGCACCAGGGGCGACGTGAGAGGACTATTATCTCACCACCATGGAGCTAACGCTAATGGAAAATCAAGAACGTGCTCATCCCAGCGTCCTCGACTCCTGCTTCAGAAGCGCTCCGCGGCGATCGCATTAAGGGCCCTGACACAGTCGTTTGTTTGCCAAAGCCGCAGAACAGAAGTACACCACAGACGCCGTGGATGAGCTGCATTAATTAGGGCACCTCTAACCGACAGAGAGAGGACTGCTTCTCTACTCTCACCCACCCTCCGGTGTCACCGTGGCAACAAGTGGGATTCTAACAGAGGCCAGAGGGCATCTGATGAAACGCATACAGACCAAGAGGGTGCCACGTCCACCTGCCAATAGCCACTGGCCAAATCTAGGGTGGAGTCGTAGGTAGCTTTGGAGAGTGTAGTCAGTCAGTCTCCTCAATGCGGGAGAGTGGGTGGACATCTTTATGAGTCACCGCATTAAGCTTGCGGTAATCCACACAGTGTAAATCACCGTTCTTCTCATAAGTGAGATTCTACCTAAAGGTTTTCTAGTCCATCAAACCCCGCGGAATTGTAACCGTTAATCTGGGCAAGGTTAGAGAAAACAGTAGAAGCGATCCGAGATAAATGTTCACTTAACGCTAGAAGCATTCGGTATAAAAGGCTGCTGCAGAAGGTTCACGGAGAAAGTGGAAAGTTAGTCGAGAGGCAAAGCAAATAAATGTGATATAGGCCGCGGTGTAATCATAACTGTCCCGTAAGAGAAATCGGGTGATTCTGTGCAGTCGGGGAGATAATGAGGATTAGCTCACACTGCCACGATAACATGACAGCGCAGCAGTTAACCCATGAGTGCTAAAGGCATACCTGCATGCCTGGGATGGCATTAAGGGTGTAATATGGAGTCATTTTTACAGCCGAAATGCCAAACCATAAGTTAATTGTGGTAAACACCATGAAACAACAAGTTTTGTTTTTTTTATTATATTTTTGTTGGTATTTTTAGTTGAATACAAAACAGAGCAGATGCAATCTTCTGAGGGCAGACGGGGGGAAAAAGTTTTATTTTACAAACTGAGCAAGTAAAGGCTAACATTATTTGTTTATTGCATGGGGGGTGGGGGGGGAGTAAATGGCTTCTCCTAACAGAGAGTGGGGAGAGCACAGAGCCTTATCGGGCCTGGGTTTTGTCTCTGAGGCCCGGCCTGTATCTTCGCAGAGCAGATCGGGCCGTGCCCGCCTCGGTCTCCACAGGTCGGGGACGAATGCCGCAAGACGAGTCCCCTTCATCTTCATCTTATAGAAGATCCTCACCGCCCCCCTCCTCCTCCTCCTCATCCTCCTCATCCCCATCCCTCCACCTGCAGTTAATCCTCCTGCTCAGCAGGGAAAAAGTCTCTCCAAAGGAGTCCCTTTGATGGGAATAAACACTCCTTTGAATGCCAAGTCTGCCCTTGGGGAACATAAAGGGAGCGCGCGGAGGCTTCGGGGCGAGCGTTAGCGACGGCAAGAGCGCGTTCGTAAAACACACGGAACTGAAAAAGAGCTCGCTGCAGATTCCGGCGAAACGACCCGAAACGCTTCAGAATACGAGGTTCTGTTCACAGCGCCTCGTCAGTATCGTAAACTCATGCAGCGTTTTCTCTGTGCAAACCCCCGGGCTCTTCTCTCTCACATTCGCTAACATTTTAGCAAAAGTGACCAAGAATGATAAACAACAACACCAGAGCTAGAGATTAGGCAGTTACAATCAATTAAGTGCCACCGTTAACTTGTATGCCTCAAGACCTCCGTGTCGGCCTAAACACCATTGAGTTATCTGTTAATGGTGTATGTATGGCGTAGTAATTCATGCTTCATTAAGCAGGCAGTGACTGTTCGCCATTTCGCATCATTCCTTAAATTTATTTATTCACGTGCAGACATTACTTATAAAGAGTAAAAATGGAACCAAAGCCACAGTACTGTATGCCTCAGTCTTTTTACAAAAACGGAGAAGCAGATTGGAATTGCATTTTAACCTTAATTAGCCGTTGCCAAATGAGCTGATGGCATCCTGGAGCCTTGAGAGAAAACAAGCGGATATTAATTTAAAGGGGATATTATTTTTTTTAACCACAGAAAACGACTGCTGTCAAAATCCAGTGGGACGGCTGTTTTGATTCGACGTCAGTCAGCGCCAAACTCCCGCGGTCTCATTAATGTGCTCTCCACGGATTTCATCGCTTTAAGACGGCCGCCGCCTCCTCCGTGACAGCGCACGCTCCGATCCAATCCGCTTCCGAGGAGCGCTCAAAGTGGGCGTGGCTGCGAACGAAACCAGCGAATCCGAGCCAGGCTCCCGAGTGGAACTGGAAAAAATAAAAAATAAATAAAGAAATTGTTTCTTTCTACTTTCGAGTGAGAACTGAGTTAATAGTTTTGGAGCCAGAACGCCCTGGCAGCTGCTGACGCGGGGCTCGACAGGCATAATTGAAAGTAAAGCGCTTGATGACAGGTCTGCGGCGAGCTCCAGAACACAACAGGTCTACTCGGCGTGGCGTAGAGCTGGCAGGTCTGTTCGCACCTGCCAGCGCCCCCCCCCTTGACGCAGAGAAGAGTACAGCGGGAAGCGCGGGCTGCGGCTGCCGCCCCATCTGGAAACGAGCCGGAGGGGGGCGGGGGGGCGGGGGGGAATGAAGAAAATCGTTCGGCGAGGTGCAGGGGGCGGAAGAAGAACCCGTCTGGCTGAAGTTTGTGTTTGTCGGACTAAGGCAGTGGTAAGCGAATGCGAAGTAGCTCTCCAGAAATGTGTTTGCTCCTCTGATTCTACATGGGTGCGCGCGGATACCCGTGACGCTGTCGAATTTGAAAAGATGAGAGCTCCTCTCCAGACGACTGTTTCGTTTCAATTGGCAGGGACAGTTTGTTTACCAGTCAGTATGTGTTCAGGATTCAGAATCTCTTGTCGGGCTGACTGAGAGACCTTTTCAAATTTAAACTTCATTCTCCCCCACCCCACCCCGTACTCGGATTTTGTAAAATAACCTGCTCAACATGGGGAAAAATCAACTAATCCTGTGACCTTGGACCAAACTAAAATCAGGGGCTTGTGAATTTTTCAATTTATGGAGAGTGTTCAGACTTGAAACACAATCCTTTTCATAAGTTTCACAGCACTGAAACCTGTTTCCTGTCCTTTTTATTGGAGGGAAACGGCTTCAAAGGTGTTTTTCAAAAAATGTCTTTGCACAATGTGACCCACCCAATATCCAACTCGCTCCTACGCCCTTCGTCTCATTTTCCATGGATGACACCCAATCCACCTGAACTTACTGGAGGTAATCTGGGAACCTCAATAAAGTGACTGTTAACACGGGGTAATACACGAAAGTCCAACAAATGTGTTGTTCTCAAAATAAAGGCACCGGTCCAGTTCTGTTGTCTGCACACTCAAGTGAAATAGTTCAAAATGGCACCACTGTACTTGTGTTGCATGAGAAAGCCATCATCCTCCTGTACAGGCTGTACAGGTGAAGGGAAGTCTCATGAGCACAAACAGCAGAAAGAGCAATGCAATGGGTGTCGGGATTAATAATGCATTGTCAGGGCAAGCCTAAAGTCTGAACGCATTTTTCATTCTAGCAGGCACTTGAATAAAAATCAACTGTATTAATCGATCCCAACAGCCCAAATCAATGCAGTGGACTCGCTACCTTCTGTGTATCAATATGAATTAACCAATTATTATGTTGCAATGAGCTACCTGCTATAGCTGATAGAGTCCCTGTATTATCAGTGATACTGTGATATTATTTCTGGTTGGTTAATATTTGCTTAGTAAATCTTTACTTTGTTCTGCTCACCGATTTGCAAGACAGCAATCTGACAGAAAACCCAAGGCTTGTTTTAAGCTAGCTGTTCATATCCTAGAAGGTTGTGCAGCACACTGTAGCATTTAATTTGTTTACTTCTATTCCAGAGTTGTAGATCATGCCATCAATTGCAAGTTTTGTGGTTTCGCTTTTTTTTAAGTTATAGCTATTGTGAAGCTGTTAGTGTTGCCAGATGTCCAGTTTCCAGTAAGCTAAGTCTTTACGGTCTCTGGTCATTGTTCTGATCCCATGTGGTCAGACGGGTCAATTAACACTTCACTTAAATCATTTTGACCACAATAAATGTTGTACAAACAAAATACAAACATACTCCAGTCCCGTTTAAAAAAGTAGATTTTTTTAAACCTCTTAAACTAAAGCCAACAATAATACTTTGTGTTATCCTTATCATCATTATGATTATTATTACATGTTTGCGTGTATGAACTTACACACTGCCTCCTTCCTCAATTTCATTACTACATGCAGCAGTTGTTGAAAAATATGGTAGTATTTTTTATATAATGGATAAATGCATTTACAGCATGAATTCTGAGTTTAACCAGCAGCCTAAGATGAATATACCAGAGCACAAATAGGTGGGTGGGGGAGGGGGCTGGGGGGGGGGGGGGGGGCGTAATTGAAAAGGGCCAAATGTGTGAAATGTGTGAAATGTAAATGGCTCCACTGGGACTATCCAGCTGTTCAAACACTGAGGCGAGGAAGAGGGAATGTTTCACATCCGTTTTGGGCGTTCTACATCCATTTCTGACTGACCTCCAGGTATCCCTGACACCTTAGCCAAAACGCCATTAGGAGGCAGTGGATGAGCCCACGCAGCAGCGTAGTTCTTCTGCAGTACGAAACCCCTCCTCCCCTACAGCTTATCCTATTTATAGACTCTACCACACTCTGCAGCTCTCTGGATATGCTCTGGATACGTACTGTCAGCATGTGTACTTATAATCTAATGCCTTACCTGTCTGTTCTATGAACCCATCTAGTGCTACAGTCCCATATGACAAAGTGGGGGGGGGGGGGGTGTAAAAAAAACTAAACTATTATTTGTTGGTGTTTACCATCTGTTTATCCCAGGGAACCTCCAGGTATCATACAACAAATAAAATTTCAATATATTACTTTGAAATTGACACATTGTCAATTTCTTTCAAATTTTTCAATTCGCAAAATGAGTTTTCAGAAAAAAAAAAAAGTGGAAATGTTTTAAGTCGTCCTGACAACATCCAGATGACACGTGAGACCCCCTGAGGATGAGCCGAGTGAGAGTTCCACCTTCGGCATGACAACTTAGTTTTACCTCAGACACAAGGAAGGAGCTCACAACACCAGCAAACAGGTGTGGTGCCTGAAGCTTTGGGGCAGGCACTCAAAAACTTCCCACTTCATCAAATGAAGCTTCCGCTTAGGAGGGTAGTATGGCCTAGAGGCAGGAGGCACTTGATTTGCTACCAGGCTAGTCGGTCAAAATCCTGGGGGAGAACTGTTGTGGCCTTGAGCAAGGTGCTTGACATGTATATTTATGTCAATGACGAAAGTTTAACATGTAACCGGCCAGAATAAGGGCCATTTGCTTAGCAGATAGCGAATGTTATTCAGCAAAAGTTATAGCGCGAGAATTTCGCAATTAACACTGCTATCGATCCCGAACCGAAAACACTTAATGATGACATCGACTCAGGCTGTGCTGGAGCGCTGGAGGCCAGCAGTGCTCACGCTCTTAAATAAACACCCCTTATCTCCGGGCGCCATTTTGGCATGCAGTAATTTTTTTTTTTCTGGGACACATCTAAGGTCAAGGCTTTCTCCCCTTGTAACCATATGAACGACGGGCAATTACTGGAAATCTCCTTCAGGGTGTCTGGGGCCATCTGGAGCGCAGAGCACAGAAGTCGCGATTGTGCCGTTCCTACGAATAAACGGGTTATCGGAACATTCCAGACACTGCATCTGAATCACTGCTCGAGATGCTTCCAGAATGCTCAACCGCACGGTGTGTGTGAGCAGAATGAGCATGTGTGTGTGTGTTTGTGTTTGAGAGTGAACAGTATGCACATGTACATGCGTGTGCACGTACAGGTATGTGTGTGTGTGTGTGCTTATGTGCGTGTGTATAAATATGCCTGTGAGTGTGTGCATGTGTTTGTGTATGCCTGCTTGTGCGTGTGTGTGTGTGTGTTTATGTTTGAGAGTGAACAGTATGCACATGTACATGCGTGTGCACGTACAGGTATGTGTATGTGCGCGTGTGTTTGTGTACACCTGTGTTTATGTGCCCGTGTGTATGCCTGTGTATGCCTGTGTGTGTGTATGTGTACCAGAGGTTTTGCACACTTCCACTGGAGGCTGTGACCATAGCCACAGGAGCCTTTCTGAATGCGGCACGGTGCCTCCATGTTGGGAGACTGGAGCTCTGCCAGAACAGAATCCGCTCCATTCAGCCCTTTAAATCCCCCACACTGTACCTCCATTGTGAGCCTCTCATTTGAGAGACATCGATCAAGAAACACAGAGAGCGACAAACACATGAGGGAGCGCCCCAGAGGCGTGGAGCTGGCAATAAAAAATGGGCGTGTGTGTCACTGACAGGAAACTCAAAGTTTAATAAATGTTCTTCTGTCAGTTTTCCTCTGAGGTAGGATTATTTATCTGTTTTCAGATAATCAGCCTAACCTGTGCTCGGCCAATGACATTGTACATCTTAATCACGTGACGTCTCGCTGAGGGAGGGGCTGAGGTACAGTAGGTCACAAGATAAATGATAAAAATAACTTACCATTTACACTACCTGGTCAGAAAATATATGTGTACACCTGACACCCAAAATCTCATTAAAAATGATGGGCATTAATATGGAGTTGGTCCACCCTTTGCTTCTATAACAACCTACACTTTTCTGGGAAGGCTTCATACTAGATGTTGGAGCATTGCTGTAGGGGTAGACAGAAGAGCATTAGTGAGGTCGAGCACTGATTGGACTATTAGGCCTGGCTCGCAGCTGGCTTGCCAACTGAACCCAAAGGTGTTGGATGGGATGTGCACGCCAATCAAGTTCTTCCTCACCAATATTGACAAAACCATTTCTATATGGACCTCTCTGTGTGCCCGGGGGCATTGTTTTGTCACGACACAGGAAACTGTTCATCTCAAACTTCCTCAAACTGTTCATCAAACATCAAGAATCATCAAGAATGTCACAGCAGTAAGATCTGCCTTCACTGGAACTAAAGGGTCTAACAGAAACAATGAAAAACAGCCCCAGACCAAGGGGTATCCAGATAATTTTGTTTAGTGTATAATATTTCACATTGATATTCATACCAATCAAATTAAACACTACTCTTGTTCAATGCAGCACATAAATGTGTCACTTATGTACATCATATTAAAAATATAAAAAGTTTGATTCCGTATTTGAACATGTTTGGCTATATATCTGTCAGTTGAGAGCCACATATCATGGATCTGCTCATATAGGCTAAGTGGGTACTGGGCTGAGAAAGTTTATGAATTCCTGAGATAGATGAAAAACCTGAAGAAGAAATTAGTTCTCGTCTCCTGCCGAGATTTTGAAATTGCAAATTACCCGTGTAATGGGAAAAGGCTAAACATTCAAACAAATGGATGACTAAACACAATCTGATACTGGTTAACATTTATTTAGCTTCAAAAAAATTAAAATGAAGTTCTCCTCAAAACACAAATATCTATCTTCCATTTTCACATGGCAAGTGACTGTTGTCTGCAATCGATATTTTCAAGAAAAAATAAATTAGCAGTCAAATGAATTCATGAAATACTGGAAAAAATACCTTTATGTGCACACGTGCACATACACACGTACACACACACATACACACGCACACACATGCAAGCATGCACACTTGCATGCACACATATACGCACGCACACACATGCACGCATGCACACATGCACGCACACACACACACACATACGCACACACATGCACGCATGCACGCATGCACACATGCACGCACACGCACACACACACACACACACACACAAGCTGGCCACTGATCGTGTGTGACAGAAAGCACAGCGGGTGCAAACAGCTGCCTTGCTGAGAGCTATTTGTATTTATAGGGCTGGTGAAGGTCAATGCGGGGTTATAATGTGAAACGTATCCTGGAACCACGAAGGAATCTAAATGGACCGAGGACGGGGAAGGCACGTTGCACCTTCTTCAGATCCTCGTATCCAGGAGACATAACCTTCATTTCACACCTGTGCGTGAGTCAGACTGAGGGTAAAGGGAGCCTCCAGTGGCTTTAGGTTCAAATCCTGTGCTAGACTCTGCCCTTCTGTCTTATTGTAATGCTTTAGCCAGGTTGCCTAGGCAATATGCACATAGGCACTCGAGAATAGCTGTTAGGCAGGCGGTTCATCCCTTAGGCCTCAGACTGTGACTCTGCATCGCGGCCTGGAGGAGACTTCATCAACTTCAGCATCACCAGTCACATGTTTAAGCGCTCATCCTGGATTGGCTAACTGCACTGCAGGTATGACGAAGACATGATCACACAGGATTACCAGACAGCTGGCAGAAAGCATATGTATGCGTGTGTGTGTGTGGGTGAGAGATAGAGTGTGTGTGAGAGAGAGAAAGAGGGGGAGAGAGAAACAGAGAGATAGAGATGGAGGAGAGAGGGAGGGAGAAAGAGGGAGAAAGAAAGAGAGAGAAAGAGAGATTGAGTGTGAGCCGCTTGCTCACACAGCCGTTTCTCCTATGCAGGTTATCTAAAAGCTGACCCAGATCTTTCGCCATTGACTAAATGAGTCCATATATTCCCTAGAAGAGAGCGCGGGAGCTGTGTGCAGTGGCGGAACTCTGTGCCGTCATCCTGCTCAACTCGCTTGACTGCAGGTCACCTCCAGCACTGAGCCAATACCTCCTGTGCTTTTTTTTTTTTTACAACCTCTGTGTATATTGAGCTTTACAACATCAATATGCTCCACCTTTAAAACTGATCATAACAAATAACGAGGTCAGGAAATTATGCAGGCGGCAACAGCTGACGTACGGCCCACCTGGTTAAATTTGACACCCGTGGCTTTAAATAATACATCGGGAAGAAAGGCAAGCCACAGCCACACAAGCCTTTGTCCTCCGTGTCAGTGTGATACTTTACGACATTGTTTAATACCAGTCTTCTGTTATCCTCTCCTCTTCTCCCATTCTGAGCCATCGCGAATGACAAGTCACAGTTGGAATTTTCACAAAAATTTGAATTTCTCACTTTTCTATTAAAGCTGAACAGATATTTTAACTGTCAGCAAGCTGTACAGAGGGCCTACATTATATTTTAAACATGACATTTGCAACATGACATGCTTTAGTCAGAGGAGAGAGGGAGGGGCTAGTAGAGGCACAGTTCAGGTTTGAGGGGGATAAACCTATTCAAACAGTGTGATGTCATAATGCTCTGATATCCTGTAACCAATGGGGTAAGGCAGTGGTGTCACCATTCACTGTAAATCGACTCAGTTGTACAGTATATGACTCATACAACTGAGTCAGGCATCTGCCTTCATGCTTGTGCTGATGTTAATCTAAAGCTGAAGATGAAGAGTTGCAGTTTTAGTATAGATTACCATTGTTCATTTTTATAAAAATACATGAAGATGCAAGACAATAAAATTTGAAGAACATATGGTGACATATGTTCATAAATTAAGCACATCATTTCTGAGAAGAAGAGCAAGAGACACATCGTCACAGAAATAATTTAGAGGAGACCAAGGCCTGTTGTAAAAGAGCTGCACACTGTGGCTCTCCACTCTGCCTGCTGACATACAGCGGCCATTTTGCATCCAAAAATCACTCGTTTAAATTTCGTAAAAATATTGACAGTAATTAACAAATTCAGAGCCGTGGAGCGAAATGTGAAGACTGCTAAAACGGACCCGGGCCGCCTAGTACTGGTCGCGATAAAGGAGCACATAGCACAGTAAAGCACGTTTTGGTCATCATGTGACCTCAACGCCGATTAATACCAGGCTGGAGCGACACTGGGACAAGGACAGAACTGGGCTCTCAGCCGCGGTGTTGCGAGTTTGACTCCCAGGAGGGAACGCTGTGCTCGTACCCTTGAAAAAAGGCATATAACCTGAATCACTTCAGGTGAATACATACCCATATAAATGGAAGTGAGATAAAAACGTGAGCCGTATAAGACATCCGGGATGGGAGTATGTGACAGCGCAGATAGCAAAGCCATGTTCAGCCCATATTCCTGTAGCTCGCATTCAGTCAGCCCGTCACAGGAATTTAATGTATCGCTGATCAATGAGGAAACCGCCCCTCGCACCTGCACAGCAGCACGCCCATCTCGGGAGAGGGGCGGACAGTGTGACAAGAGCGAGTTTTAAGATTTTACGTCTTCTCAGGCTCTTTCCCTTTAAAAGCGGAATCTGGCCATTCTGTCTGAGATAGAGGGCCAGTCAATTCCATGGCAGGTAAATGGATTGAAAATAGAGAGACCTTTTTTACAAGTAACCACAGTCTTCAGCATACATAATGGGACACAGACACTTTAAATATTTAATGGACTGCTTACGTGCTCACTTTGAATGGGATAGGTCTATCAGACACTGACTGAACTTCCATGGGTGCACGACAAGTGGTCACTCTACACATGCCAACAAAAACAAATGATTTTCGCATGGTTTTAAAAAGACTGAAATTGCATTCGAATAGTTGCTGGGGAAATTTCTTTCATGTCACTTTTCACCCTAATGAGGCAAAAACTGGTCAGTATAGTACTCACTGCAACAGTGGTAGCTTTAGAAAATAGTGTCAAAGTTGAAATTTTGTTTCACACTCTCTCACCCACTATCCATTCTCTCTAATCTGCATAGGGATTTAAGGGCTAGTAAATGTGGATTAAAACCCTGAGATCAAACTGTTTCACCCGAAAAACATTTCAGGTGCTTGTTGAGTAAATGTGCAGGCAGTAAATGTACTTTACCTGGACCTTTCCTTTCAATTTATGACCGATCCCTGAGGGGTATCTTCTTTCAGGCAAAAATCTATACTGTAAATAATCTACTCACACCGATCCTTACAGAAAATCTGTATCAACTCCCCCTTGAACACCATGCTTGATTGATTTTTAAGTAACAAAATATTTTGGTATAATAAATCCAAGTCTAGTTATAAACAGGGGGACTAGCAATGTAATCTGTGCTAAAACCACACACACAAGCATGCACAAGCATGCAAGCACGCGTGCGCGCGCACACGTGCACACGCACACACGCACACAGTTCTGGAAGCTTCTTTCTTCTTTTTTTCTCTTCTTCTCATCTGCAGGGCGAACTGAAAAGGAGGACAGTGGGCTGTTTGGTGGTCAGAGCGCATGCTGCCAAATCACTATGAGTGGCGCCTCCTGCTGGTGGAGCTGGGGCTCTGCGTGTGGGCCCTGATGTTATTGAGCCCGGCACACACAGCCATGATGGCCCGGTGGGCTCTCCAGATTAACCCGGATTACCATAATTGGTATTTTCCCAGCAGCACTGCATCCCTCTTCAGCGCGTTTCGCTTTCTAGGCACGTCACTTATCTCAAGTGATCATCTGAAGGAGCTCCTCTCAGCTGCTATTTATTGAGGCGGTTTTTTCATATGGAAGAAGGACATGGCGCTGATCAGATGTGGTTTCTTCATGCAAGAAGGCCCCATCATGGCCACCACACTGTGTGTAGGCTGAGCACCACAGAGGGCAATCCGTCTTTACCTTTCGGACAATAAGATCTCCCTTATGAGAGGTGGGTAATGGTGCTGGTACGATGTGTGAGAGCTCCGAAATGTGACGCCCCTTTACTGTATAGACAGACCGCCCGGGAACAGTTATTCTGCCTGCATTGTGGGATAGCGTGAAAATGAGAGGCTGTTGGAAGCACAGCATGTGTCTGTCATTTATTCAGCCTGCTGGGTAGATATGCGTGTGGTAGATGAGTGTGCGTGTGTGTGTGCGGGTATGCATCTGTATATGAGAGAGAGCAAGAGAGAGAGAGAGAGAGAGAGAAAGGGGGATGAAGAGAGAGAGTGTGTGTCTGTGTGTACTGACAGGACTCCTCATTTGCAGCTCACAGACGTTGAGCTTGAAGCAGTTACAGTACTTAAGATGGCTGCCACAGAGATCCACCCGAGTTCAGCTGCAGCCAAAATAAACAGGGCTGCACTGAGTCTCTGCAGTTGAGGCATTAAACAAATGACACATCACATGAACAAGGCAAGCAGAATGGACCTGGGATTATCAAAGTCAAGCCAACCCATGCCTTCCAACCACAGGACTGCCAAAAACAACCCTATCTGAGCCTGATGCCATCTCTAGGAACACTTCTCCTCCCCAGTTATATGGAAGTAGAGGTCTCAGGTGCATACTGATATCGTAAATGATATATTATTCTCTCCCGGGGCCTCACGCTGCTCTTAAAGGCTCATTATACCTGACTGAACTGCACAGAACCTTCAGCGATTCCCCAGCAGGTGAGCCGTAGATGCTGCAGACACAGCTCCAGCCTAATAAACGACTCTGCCGCACACGGAAGGGAGCCTCCACACGGGCATGCCTATCCCAGGCAGCAGCAAGCCTATGAGACGACTACCAGCATCAATATTGATCTGCTATATTCTCCTATATATATTTGAAGATTTGGGTATTTATTATCATTGTTTTAAATTTTTAATGTGGTGGTATTCTCATGTTTTCTTGTTGAAAGGCAATGGAGTTTTCTTGCTCCTCAGTGCACCTGACAGAAGGAATGGTCCGTGCTTTCAGAAGAACGAAGCAGAAAATTCAGTTTGTTCGACAGCGTCATGCAACTGTCTTTGTGCCTTTGCTTTTTTCTTAGTGTTTTCTAAAACACTATTTTAAAGGCCCAGCCCCCATCATGCTGAGAAAATTCTGGGAGAGAATTTTCCCAGCATGATGCGTTTCCCAAGAATCTCATCATTTTAAACATTTCATTTTAAACAGCCTCTCCCACACACACGCACACGCACACATGCACACACACAAACTGTCACGCACACATTAGCAGAATTAGAGGACTACAGCATTCTATTATAATCTGTGGTCTAAAGGGACAGTGTCCTCTATGGGAATTTATTTTTTCATGCACGCATGCACATGTGTAAGAGGGCACTGCATGTGCGTGCTTATGTACAGTATGTAGGCTATATACACACATACACTGCCCTCATATTCATAAAATTACTTTTCTTTCTTCATTCTCAGGAGAAAGTATTTTATATACAACAGCAGGCTAGATGAAGGATGCTCTACTGTTGCCGTTCATTTATGAAGTTCTTAGAGACGTGAGTTGTCTGTTAGATATTAACCTCCCAGCCCTCCACATAGTGAATATGACTAAATTACGGATTAAGAGAGAATTACTTTTTTTATTGGGGGAAGTGGGGTGGCAAACAGACAGTACAAATTTCTTGGGCATTCATGAATGTTTTATGGAAATGTAGAGATAGTCTGCCTTTTGAGCAGGAGAATATGATGCTCTGTTATCATTTCTTTGTTTTGTCATTTTATTCTCCCCCTGAAATGCCTGAAATGTTCTCTGAAGCATTCTCTGTGCTGTGGAGTATGAATCATTTCATTACAAAGCCATCACTTTTCGACATGTTGCCTTGCAGTTGAGTCTTGCAGCGATTTTATTTAATATTTTATGTGCTTAGAAAAAGCCTTAGAGTAAACCTAAATGTTCCACCAAGAGCATCTGCCGTTGATCTCCAGGGACTGGACCCAATTAACATTACCTGCTCTATTTTCTGTCTAAAGACTCCAGTGAATGATGTCATAAAGCATTCTAATCGCCTATCCCGCCCACCCACATCATTTTACGTGCAGCCGATTAAAATTCAAATAGATCTGCTGGGAAAATGAGGCCCCCAGGAACAGGAGGTGGTAATGTTGCTGTTACCGTAGATACCAATAGCACAGGGTCATACATCTGTGTGTGAAGTATTAAAATGCTTTACCTTCAATATTTCATAGTCATTTTATTTTATTTCCAAATTGGGATTATTATTATTATTATTATTATTAGTATTATTATTTATTTATCTGGCACTGTTCTGAATACTAAAGATGAGGTTACACATCGGTAAACGGTATTTAAACAAAGACATTATAAAGGGGTGGGGGGGGCTTGTGTGGGCTTGTGGTACACGACAGGACAAATATAGATGAATCAATCCAGCGTGGGGACTACTGAGGAAGCTCACAGGAGAATAGAACTCGAATCCATCAAAGGGCCTGATGCATGGTTTCAGAGATTATTACACTTAACTGTGTGACACAGCAGTTACGCAACAGCACTGCTTCTCCACTGAAGAAAACAGACAGAGGAGCCACAGCGTAACACAGAAACAGGGGACGTTCACGACTAACAGCAAGAGACAACGTGCTAAAATCTGTTAAAGAGACGGGACCCCCGAATACGAAATTAAACAGACGGGGGGGGGGAGGAAAGACAGAGAGAGACTGGCAGCTGCCGTCTAGACTCAACGTAAATATTTGGAACTCGATGTCAGGTAACGGACAGCTTTGCGCACTCTGTAATTTCTCAAATGGATCACCGGAGTGGCACTTGGACGCGCGCTGCCGTCGCGCGGTACTCACGGAGCGCACCGCGCAGCGCTTCTCAGACGCCGCTGACAGCCGATCGAGCCGCAGCGAACGCCATCGCTCACTGTCACGGCTCCGCCCCGCCCTGCCCTGCGCGCTCTCAAGCGGCGCGTTCGGGTAGGGAGCTCGACTCGTGAGCCTGGGCACGGTAGCAGTCCGCGCGATGTCATTGGACGGCTACGAACAGGAGCCCACACACACACACGCGCACGCAGGACGCAGCTGGCTTTGCTGTGGGATTAAGCTGATTTCAGTTGATTTTTGCTGCGTCAGCACTCTCAGTTAATTACCAGCTAACCCGCAGTTCACCAGTTTGTCGTCGGTGAGAGATGTTGCTGCTTCCATTCTGAACGGTGCCAGCTCACCTGTAGTACCGCGTGGCTCACGGTGTGGAATATAATCACCAAATCGGAGTTTGAGGAATGCACACAATGTTCAGCTCCAGAGCTTCTTGCCTCGATGTACCCAGACGTGCAGATAATAATCCTGTAAGAGACAGGAAAGAAGCCATCCGTCACTGCCATGTAAGACACTCAATGAGAAAGATGCGGTTTTATTTTCCTTTTGATTCCACTGAAAGGACTCCATGTGGTTGTTTTAAAATTTAATGTAACCTTGTTGAATTGTGGTTAAATTGAAATTAGAAAAATGTTTTACTGCAATCTATTATTAACCAGCACATCATTACTTTTTTACGCAAACCCAATCGTGTATTAAAATTAGACCTTTAAATGTCCCAGGAGCATCAGCCATGGAAACAGAATGAGTTGGAGTCATACATCTCCTAAAATCCAGAGAAAATTTACAGAGCAGTATAGCCTGTGGATAGGGCAACCTTCACTGATCAGTATACACCGTGGATGGGTCATAATGGTTCATCATTGATGTAGGGCTGTTCTGCATTTCCTTGCATTATTTCTAACGGTGGCCATGACTGGGTTACACTGCAGCGCATAATAAGACTATAGCACACTATACAGTAAGAAAAGTATATTCAACCTTAAAGGGAGCGCTGTACATGACATTCTCACATGTTCAGTATTTACGCTCCAGTTCCTAGGATTCAGCACCAACATTCACCATGTTGACTTGCTGCAAGTAATATCCATGATTGGCTGAACAAAACGGCTTCTCTAGAAAGGCTCCATGCATGAATTTTGCAAGCTGCATTGGCAGAGAGCTCTCGTATTTTCTTTGTGAAAGAACTGCAAAGACGAGGTCCGGGGGTGGCAGGGTGGCAGGGACAATGAGAGGGGTGAGTGCAAAAGTTTGACTTCCTCTGCTACTCCACTAGATGCCAGAGTGATAGGAGCTGCTTATTCTTTTGGTGGTGGGGGGTGGTGGGGGGGGGGGGGGGATTGTGATGGAGGACACGGGCCCATTAGAGCAGGGGTGTCAAATGAATTCCCAGGGTGCTGCAGTGTCAGCAGGTTTTTGTGGTTTCCTTTCAAGCAGCTGCCAGTTAAGGCATTGAGATCAAGGCGTGTTCATTCTTCTTTAGCCAATCAATGATTTAAATGAACCACTGGTGCAGAGAACACCCCGAAAACCGGCAGACACTGTGGCCCCCCCGGACGGCAGTTTGACACCTGCGCATTAGATGATTGATGTGTAGAAGAAAAAAAAACTGAACACAGCACCCTGCAAAACCAAAAGATGGACTTGAGGCCAATTACTAGAGACAAGTATAAGCGGTTTTTATATTTTTAATTTGTCCCTCCTAGACTCCAGCACATGTACTCCGCCTGGACTGCAGAAGTAAACCGCCCACTAGCCAAACTGACACAAAAAAGCTCTGGACGGCTGCCACCTCTTCAGAACCCAATCTTCATTATACCGCTCATGTAAACAAGTTACTGGGGCGATTAGCGTCCTCTACAAGTGCCACTCTCTCTAGCGGCAGAGAGCGTAGCATTTGTAATCAGACTACACTTCTCCCAGTCAGAGGCAGAAGCCTTCCAAATACCAGCCAGGAATGCTGCCCAGTCTGTTTTTTAAAAAAAAGAAATCTAATTTATTCATTTATATATAAACAAATATAAATATATAAATATAAATACACAAATCACGCTTCCCCACCACTCCCAATTGGGGGAATCTATTTGGGACCTGATAGTTACTCATTCACTGAGTTCAGGGCCAATCCATTAACAATGCAAAGGGAAGTAGACCAAATTAGCCCAGCCTCCCTCCATTTCACTCAGGGGAATGGGTCTACAACACAGCAGGCTGCAGGCACTGAAGGTGCCCAGAATCCTTTGGAACTCCTCATTTCCTGTTGGAAGCAAACCCGCCAGAGTAGTAAAGAATTGGCAAAAATGGATAAATCATTTACAAGTGAATGGCACTTTTGAAAACTATTGAAAGTTGTGCAGATGTAAACCTGAATATATTTTAAAAAAAATTTATTTTAAGAATTTTGTGGTTGGATATGGACACATTCACTTTAAGACTTACACTAGTTTGATATTATGCTTAGTAAACAGTTTTAGAATGATCATTAGAGATGAGCGAAGAACATTATATATACATAATAATAATAATTTAATACGACATTAGAAATAATTGTATGAATACCAACACACATAAAGCCGTATGCAGGCCTACAGCCAGCTAGTTACTATGTCCATATTTAGGGGTACAGCAGATAATTCTGGGCTCTGTGCAAATGTGGTCTCAGTGGGCCCCCTTCCCAAATCATATATTTTAGCCTTTGGACTGCAGCCTACATTTTTTTCAAACCCTCTCTTGGAGGAATTGTTACTGCATTAACAGTAAAGAGATAATATACAATGGATAAGATAACCAACTAAGACGGACAGGTAAATCGTCAAAAAATAGCCCTTTTTACAACACTCGTAAAGCAGTAGCAACTACAAACAGACTAAGTTAAGTGATGCCTCTGTAGACAAACAAACCAGCAAAAAAGAGTACCTTGTTGAAATACACAGAGAAACTACGCAACCTTAATTCACCATCTGCATCTTCCCTGTGCGATGCCGAGATCCATCAGCATTCTTCAGGTAAGGAACAGGGGAGTTTAAGAGATCGTACAGTAACACCTGTACGCAATCAGTGTGGTAATCAGAGCTCGGGTGTTAACATGCCCTTATCAGATCGCAATTATTAAATTATGATGCCTTACCACAAGTGACTGTAAATCAAACTGCAGACGATATAAATAAATAAATCAAACATCACATCACAAATCCATATGTAAAAAAGCACAAATCACCACGTATATAAAAAGGCCTTGAATACAGAAGACACACATCACAGAATAAATATAACAGCACTGCTCACTTTGTGCCCATTGCAGTTATGCACTGTGAAATCTCACCCATTTGATATACAGTAGCACATATTTATTAGATCAAATGCCATAAATAGAAATGTAACTCTGACTAATGACTGTTCGTGTCGATCTAGCAAACGTCGGCATCTGGGCAACATAATGAGATTTAACCTCTAGTTCTACAACTGCGCATATACTGCCGGATGCATTAAGACTAAACGGTGTGTCAACAGGGCTGAGGGGGCGCAGTAAAAGTGGAAGGTGCGGCAGCAGTACATGGTGTTTTATTTCGAGGGGCGTGTTGAGGGTCACACACAGGCACAGGAGTGTTAAACTGGAGCGTCCTCGGATCGACTGCAGAGCCCGAAAACACACCCCTAAAGGCCTGTGGGATGACTTATTTCATCCCCACATTTACAAATGGCGAAAACCTTAAAAATGAATTGCGGGAACTCCTGCAATGCATTACTGCACACGTCCCTTGCTTGCTTGCTCACTCACTATTAGAACTTCCCAGCAGCCCTACCAGCTGTACTGGTCTCTGTGAAGCACAAGATAATATACGGCATTGAAGGAGAATAAAGATTTGAGCCTGACACAGTGGTTGAATGACTCAGGTTGTGATCAGTAGATGTCAGGGCCCAATCTCAGTTAGGTCACTAGCTTGGCACCACTGGAAAAACCTTGGTAAACATCCAGCAGTAAAAAGGAATAAACTTGCCGTGGACACGAGCCAAGAAAGCAAATAAATAACAAGTATGCAACTACAAGCATAAATGTACTGCAGTCTGACTCCTGAATGACCAAACCATCACAAAACCTCATTCCAGGATTTCGGCTAGAAGCTCCCGAACATGTGTCCGCTCTGAGATAAACTCCTTTCATCTCAGACTGGTGACACCTCAGGCTGTAGGCGTGGCCTGGTGTTCATGGGCCTGGAAAGCTGCGGGTTTCAATTCAAACTGAGGTTAGTAGCTGCAAAATGAGAGCAGCCGGCAGTGGCCCTGGTTTGAGTTTGGGCCAGGCCATTAGCTGATTAAGACTCCAAGGTCAACTGCACGACACAATTGACTTTGTCCCCAGGGGCCTTTAGCTTGAGCTGCCACCACTTTAGGGCCCTATAACTACTCCGCAGATGCACAGAGGCTACCAGTTACTGTCCTGAACTCCCCTCCCATCTCAAAGAACCTGCCAATATTATGCGGTGTGGCTTGTTGCTTGGAAAATAGTTGCTAGGTGTATCCAAGCACTTGAGCACCTGGATTCTGGAGCACCTGAATTTCCTCAGTAAAGTTGCTGCACAGTACCTTTTACCACTGGGGTTAACAATAATCCCATATTAGCCAGCTCATCACCTATTTCAGGCATAAATGGTTCTCCCATATGAGACTCCCTTTGTCATGTGGTTAGCACTTTGGTGAATAACTTGCAATGAATATGATGAATTTTCTAGATAACTGGCATTAAATTGTATAAAATAAATAACATTACACCTAATGATCCCCCAGTCCCAAGCTCATCAACAATAAAAATTCTGTTCACCTTAGCACTTATTGCTGCAATGTGTGCCATATTCGGGCAAGGAAATGTGGGAAACCTTACATCTTTATACTATTTAGCACTGGCTTGGTATCTTACATGGTCCAAACTTTCCCCAGCAAATTCTCTGCTGCCTCATAAATTGATAATATGACAAATGTTAGGTGTGCAAGTCACTTGGACAAGGGCATCTACTCCAGGAAAAAATAGCATTGAAGTAAAAAAAAAAGATAATAATCTCAGAACATAACTTCTCCCAGGAAGAGCCTTGATCTAGCAAAAAAACAACCTATGTATTATATTTCAAATATCATTTATTCAGTAAGCCACTGTCCTTATCCAGGGTAAGCTCTTTCTGTAAGTGCACACACTTACTCATTTCCTGCAGCTGAGTGAATCAGGTGTTCTCTTTACTCAAGGGAACAGGACTGCAGCAGTGTCCACTTCCCCTGGGATTCGAACCCATGACCACTGACTTCAGGTGTTTGCTTTATCCTCAGTCACACCTCCCTCTCTCCCCCACCCTCATTTTGTGTTACTCTCATACTCTCTCTCTCTCCCTCACTCTCACACTATCACTCTCTCACTCACCATCATTCTTTCACTCACTCTCTCAGTCCTGCTCTCTTCCTCTTCTGCAATCTCCCATCTCTCACTCACTCACACTCCCTATCACTCCCTAGCGCTCTCTCTCTCCGTCTCTCCCCCCCTCTCTCTCTTTCTCTCTCTCTCTCTCTCTCTCCACAGAGACTTTGTGGACCCCGCAGGTCACTCTTCCCGCCTTTATCTCCCCAGATGGGCTGGGATTGGCCACATGTCCTGGAACAGTGCTGCTGGCTGTCCTCATGTCACAGTCATTGCGGCCTCGAACCAGCCCCCCCACCCCCCCTCCCCCCCACCCCCCTCACCCTGCAGGAGGCCGCCTCGGAGGTCGGCTGTAAATCTGTTCTCTGTTCTCCCCGACAGTAACAGTTTTTACCATTGCAATCTAATCAGCCGGCATAGGGAGGTCCTGCACCCTCACTATAATGGGCAGTTGTCTGCTTGTGAACAAATGTCCCGCAGAGCGGAAGCAGTTCCCCAGACATCACAGCCCTCCTCTAAAATGGACATTTAATGACTGAAATATCGGTTTTCGTCTTCTCTTAATTGGAGCTGCAACAGGCCTTTACATTTCAGCACCAGTAATGAAAAATGCAGGCGGCTACAATACAATAATCTCTCTTATTAAAAAGATATCAATAATAAGAACAGCATATTGTGTCCATTTCCTCTTTCCCGCTGCTTCACTGTATTATGTGGAGATTGTGGAAATGGAATTATGGGGAAAACTATTAAAGGATTATTGCTGCTTTGCGGACAAAGCTTGTTAAGACCGCCGGTCCTCGGAGAGTTGGCGTGGATGTCTGAACTTTGTCAGATAAAGCAAGTCACTCACTGTTCCAAATGTAGAACAGCGAGCATTAACGCCAAATTGATGGAGCAGCTACAAGCCAGCATTAATTAATAATTTCCCCCTCACAGCTCAAATGTCGGACAGCGAAGTGCGGTCTGAATATTGCATGCGCAAAAAATGAAGCCATTACCCTGCCGCTTTCTTGCCTCTGATTTGTTCTTTTGGAGGGGGGAAGGGGGCGGAGGCGGGGTAATGACAGTCCTCACCCTAGCTTCCCACAGGTAAGGAGACTGGGCAGGTAACCAAAAGGTGGCGGGACACATTTCAATTTAGAACACTGCTGCGACACCCTTGAACAAGACATTTAACCACAAACTGCTTTGGTAAATACTGTGCTGCGCAAAAGAGCGGCACTTAAAATGCACTGTGAAGCTAAATAATTGGGCCTAAGTTATGGAGTGCGCTTGAACAAATGAACGATAATACGGTACAGATGAGCACGTCGGCGCAAGCGAAACGGAGAGTGCCAGGGAGTGATGAAAGGGCCGGTGGAATTCAGCTGCGCTGCCACAGCTGTTGGAATCACATGTTTGCGGGATTAATCGCGGGGTCTCTGAACCCACCAGATGGGCCAGTTAATGAGACAGTCTCATTAACATTTGGCAACCCAGTCGTGTGCTGAAGCAGTGCTGCAGACTGAATGTACTTTTCCCCCCACTGTACGGGGTACATGCATACAGGTCTTTTTAATTCGCAAAACTGCCCATGTAAAGTACTTGGAGAAGTCCACTGTAAAAATGAACTGCTATATAAATGACATCCATTGAGTCTGTTTGTGTGTCTCCATTATACACACAAACAGACTCAAGTGCACATACAAACACATGCATGCACACATGTACCGGCTTGCATGCATACACATTACACCATTTGCAGAACCATGCAAACATGTGAACACACACGCATACACACATGCACGCACACAATGGAAAACCTCATATCACCCAATCAGAGGGCCTATTTTCCATCTCCAGGTCTATCTGACACACAGGTCAATGCCGTGCCATATATCATGTGCACACTGGTCAGCCGTGGAGTACTACAAGTGGAATAGCTGGAGTGATGTTTGATATGGTAAGTGTCCCTTTCACTGTGGCAGGTCCAGTTCAGGGGTGATAAAGGTAAATGGTAAATGGACTGCATTTATATAGCGCTTTTATCCAAAGCGCTTTACAACTGATGCCTCTCATTCGCCAGAGCAGTTAGGGGTTAGGTGTCTTGCTCAAGGACACTTCGACATGCCCAGGGCGAGGTTTGAACCGGCAACCCTCCGACTGCCAGACAATCGGTCTTACCTCCTGAGCTATGTCGCCCCAGGTGGCCAGGCCTGGGCTCCTATACCTCCTCACTGTTCTTAATTACCCGACTGAATTCCTTGCTTTGGCGGGACACAGCTCAAGTGGTCAGACAGACATAAATAAATGTGTGAATCCAGCAGAACATATTTTCTCACCCCACCCTGCCTCATGCCCTGCCTGTGTTGGGGTTCTGCAACGGACCCGTGGAACCATTGTGTGGAAACCTTTTCACTGCCGTTTGAGTCGAGTTTTGGGTGGGTCCAGGTCCAGTAAGAGCACGTTCCATTTCTGTGTGCGCAAGCAGCTGAGCTGCCGCTAGATCGGCTAGCCCGGGGTCCTGACAGCCCGGTTCTGATACTGATCAAATGCATTGATTTGCCACTTATCTCTGCTCCCGCAGGGTCGATACAAGTGGCGAATATATCTTGTGAGCAGAACTGGGCTCTTAGTGGAAGGACCGAGCTGCAGAACGGATCGGTCCACGCCAGACCTGAAGCGGACTCGTGCTCGTCACTCTGCATGGGTGATTACGTTATCTCCTCTGACTAAATCAGAAGAAGAGAACGGTTCTCTGCTGCCCAATCTCTGGCTCTCCAAATTGTCTGTCTTTCCCCAATTCATCCATCCAGCCATTATCTGTACGCGCTCACCCTGGGCAGGGTCGTGGGGGGTGCTGGCGCCTATCCCAGCGTGCATTGTGCGAGAGACAGTTTTAAGCTCAAATTTTGCCAAAACACATTGCCAAAGTTTAACATGTAATAATGAGCAACAGCAGATGGATGTGAAAATGTGAAAATATATATTAATAATGAGCATTGAGAAGGGAAATATAACAAAACAGCACTTATAATCTTTTTCTTTTTCCCTCTCTGTCTCAGAGCATTGGTATTTCGCTCACATCATATTATTATGCATCTCCCACTCTTTCTTTCATACTTTTGCTCTCTCACACACACTCTCTGACTCTCTCTCTCTCTCTCACACACACACACACACACACAGCAGACAGGCAATTAATCAGTGCTCCTCTGGCTCTCTGGCATGTATTCAATGCAACTGCAGTACTCAGCAAAAAGGTAAAACCATAAAGTGATGTTGTGGCCATGTAAACCTGCAGCCAGATGGTAGGATGTGTGACACAGGCATGCTGTGGAACGTTTCTCATCGTTTACTGAGAGATACTGGCAATACATAAGACATCCGCACACCAAAATTAAAAGCACCCAAGAATTTAATGAATTAACTGCCTGATGTAGGCCTTTGCGACCAAAACGTTGTGTCGTTAATTCAGTAAATTCTTGGGAGCTTTTAATTAATCTTTTAAAATCCGGGCCTTGTTCCCTCAAAGCAATGGCTGGCCCCGATAGTTACAGGCTCGACCCTTCACCTCTTCATCCAACCATGACCGGGAGTCCACAGTGGAAGACTTTCAGTTGGGCGAAACATTAATATTCCTGTTTTGTGCGCCTTTTGGAATTGCTGCAGTCCCAGCCGTACCCTGTACAGGAGGAGCAGTGCAGACGTTGAGCGTACACTCCCGTGGTGAGCCTGGCCACGAGCCAGTGACTCTCACACCCCACAGGCCACTCAGCACAAGGCAGAGCTCTGTCAGAAGCTATCAGGAAAGTGTAAAAGGGAGAAGCCTGGAACATCGCAACTGCAGATTAGATAGCAATAGACCGAAGGAGAGCAAGAAATATCGACTCAGAGATTATCGCACTGTATCGCCTAGCCCAGGCGGAGGAGAATTTTATAATGTTATTATGGAGCAGACACAACTGGAGAGCACGTGTTATTGGGGGGAAAAGATCAATCACTGCATTTTCTATGACTTATTAATTTATTTATTGTTTGGATGTATTTATTATGTGACCATGTCTGAGAATGAGAAGCAGCGGCAGACCAGGAAATCTCACCCGTGTGTAAAACAGCTGGAGAATCCAGGAAATCACGGAAAAAACGAGCCAAAGTGTGGTCATTTTTATCAGAATGCCAATGAATGAGTGTAAAAGGCAGATTTTTGAATGCAGCAATCCATGGGCTAGAGCAGCAACTGTGGGATGCACTTAAAATTGAGAAATGTCCTCCACTGTCCCTGAGATTCAGCAAAACTCAAATCTCTCATTTCAACACAGCCAGATCAACAGCACTAGAGCCCTTTTAGAGACCCTTTTTAAAGAGCACTTCTTAATTATCCAATTGATCGTATCATTGAAGCAAGGGAACAGGAGAATGATGGCAAGGTCTCTTCCAAAGTCCACGTACCTGAGACTGGTGTTGTGAAGCACCAGAACGGCTAACAAGAGACACTCCTTTCTCACAGGTGAGGGAAAGGCGTGTTTCTGGTGTTCCTCCATCCAGCACCGAAGATATCCAGGTGTGTTACGTCCACTGGTCCTGGAGATGAAGCCTGTCATCAATGATTCAGTTCAGTGCTAGCTCCTACATTCTCTCTAGTGAGAAAATGAGAACTTTTTAGTCAGTCGATTGGGCATTGTTGGCTGTCAAATGGTTTGTGCTGAGCCAGTGCCTGAGGCAAAGTTCACCAAGCACTGGCATTTTTCATCTCCACTGCATCTGCTCTCGCTTCATTTTAGGAATGGGTCTAACGGAATCTGATTTCTTTTTCATTATTAAAACGTTTAACTCCTGGAAGATGAACAAAATAAATTGTGACAGACAAATTGAAAGATCTAAATGGATAACATAAATGATTTAGCTGACAGTGGTATTCCTGAAGTGGCCCAGGAGATGAACACCGTTCTGATGTATCTCTTTTTTATTGTTCCTATCTGTCCTGGAAAAAATTCTTCGGTTTAAACTTCAATACCTTGACGCAACCACTGTGGATTTGCTGCAAGATTCCACAGAAAAATTATTTATCTATTTATTTTGTTCATTCTTTCATTAAATTGTTTACATTATTTGGAGTTTTACCAATGAATAACCGTGACAGCATTTGCATTCTTTGAGCTATGTTGTCGCAGTTGTGAAGTCACAGTAGCACTGAGACTCTTCGAGTCAGTGTCAAAACATTGGTGTTAGGTTTTGGGCATCTTCCTGCATGACTCGTCAGCTCTCTAAACCACCTGGTATTGAAAGCTGTGACAAAGTCGTTCAAAATATTAATTTGCGCTCTAAACAAATGAATTGACCCAGATAATTTAAGAATGCACTGCAAGAAAAGTAATGCAAATTCTAGCTGGTAGAGAATGAAATAGACTGGAAAAGTCTTATCCAGCCAGCCAGTCTAATTCCAGCAAATGCGACAGCATTAGAGACAACAAATACAAGCCACAATTAAATTATCCCTGTTTGTGTACAATGTCCTGCTGTGAATTTTTTCTCTCAAATACCATTAACTCTAAAGAGATCTCACAAAGAAATCGTGTAAATTTGTCAGTCTCGAGAAAATTAAATATCCACTCAAAATATCCACTAAAAAGAAAATTCTGCCTTTTGATCAAGTTCAGCATCGTTTAAATTGCTGATCCCCACCTCGGCCGCTCAGCCTCAGTCATCGAGCGGATCGCTGTAGCGCCATTTTGCGAAACACCGGGCAGACCGACAGCTCAGCCAATGGCAGGCCTCCAGTGGGCAGCTGGTGGAAGCTGAAGGCTCGGCTCGGCGGCGGAGCAGAGCCAATGCACCACTGAGCAGAGCACCGAGCTGCTTAAGTAAATATCCCACCATATAACATGAGTAATGCACGAGGCAGCAGCTCCTTTGCTCAAAAGCGCACACTCTTCAACGCAAACACGGCTCATAATAGACTCATATTATAAGCAGCCCACGAGCGTTAGATTTATGGGTTAATTTTCTGCACGAGGAGGCCTGTTAGCGAACGGCTTCCGCACACGTTGAGGCGAAGGCCTGACGTCGGCCGTTCCGCTCGCTGTGCACACAAACGCCTCTGAATTCCCGGGTGAGGAGCACCGCACCACCTCTGAGGCTGTGTCACGCTGCACATTTATGGGGCGTTGAATATTTAACACTCAAGCTTGGCCTGCTTTCGTATTTCTGTGGAGAGGGAGGTGTGGCAAAGACCTGCCCCAGTTGCACCTCTGGGGCAAAAAAAAAGGTGAATAATAACTAACACGCTTTCACATGTCCTGCAGATCAAAGAGCACATTAAAAGAAAGGGGGAAAAAAACCCTCAACTGAACAGTCCGTTTTTTTCCTAATCTGAATGCAAATTGCAGACGTGTCGTGAATGTAAAGAATCTGGGCACTCATTATTCCCCCCACCCCTCCGCCCCCCCCTCCCAATCTGCTCTCCGTGCTCACACAGAGGGCTCTGGGGCTCCTCAGTGGAAGGACACTATTTGATCCCGATAGGGAGCCACCGTTAGCTGCGAGGGGTGACATATCTACATAGTTCCACAGCCCTGAGGTGACTGAAGGGCATTACGAAACAGCTCAAATCCCGATTAACACTAATTATGATTAAATTGCTGAAATGCGCGATTAATGTGGCACGGTGAAGTGGAAAACATTCAAAATGATGTAATTACAGTGGGAAATTGTACCAGGAAAGCACGCAGTCATCTCTTTCATTAGCATTACTTCTGTTGACCTTAATGGATGTCGGTGCAGCAGAAATGTATGTCTGTGCGTATGATGTTAGAAAAGGGGGGAGGTATTCTATAGTATTTTACCCAGTGGAAATCTGTTTTTACATCCAAAAAAAAGAAGACTTTCACTTAGTTCCTTAACTTGGCAAGGGATGATTTTATATATTTTTTTTATGCTGCAGACAGCTATTAAAAAAGCAGTGCAGCTAGACCACAGCTCCAGCATAATGAAGAACAGACTCATTGGGGAATCCTGGGCTGTAGTCTGGATCACTGCTGCACTGGTGTTCTTCACTACCACTCACAACAAAGAACGCCAATCAAGGTTTCCGCCACATTTTATGCAAGAACAAAATGATACTGCTTTTCTGTCTGAGGACAAGCTCTCCTTTCAGTGAAGCAACAAGCCCACAGCATTAACACGTTCACAAATGTTTCAGAATGCAATGTTTGGTTAAACTTGACCGCAAGAGCGTCTAGAACTACAAGCTTATGATTTGTGCAGAGAATTTAAATGAGCTGCTTTGGCTGTGGATCTGAGGTGGGAACCGTCTTGCATGAAAGTAAAATAAAATAAATAAATAAAGTCATGTTTCATCATCTGCTGGGGTAGAATCATGAGCCAGCATACAATTCAGACAGGGACCCAGGCCTAACCTTACTTGTTTATGAGCGTGCTTGGAGGACTGTATCTCTATTGTTTTTCCTCTATTTTTCCTTTTTTCTTACTTTCCAAAATTTGGCGCCCAACGTAGGGCTGAACATGTCCAATTCCCAATCCTAATTTTAAATATTCAACTGTCTGCAACAGCAGCCGTGTTCATGTGTGAACCACACTACTGATTTGGGAGTGTGTAGACATCTGAGACACACCGTGACACCAGCTGTTTCTTTTCACATCGCAGACAACAGCCAAGATCGCATAGAATGGAGTCGGAGGAAGACCTTTCGTATGTGGCTTTGACATGTCAGTCCACAGGTGCCTGATCGACCAGCAGGGGTCGCTAGAAAGCAATGAAATGTGTACCCCTAAGCGACTCAACCCTCCCAATCGGCAGCCACTGGCCACAGTCGACACTGATACAGTATCTCAGCTGTGATGCAATTTGCCATACACACTTGCCAAGTTCCCTTTACCCCCCAAACCCCACCCCCTAAACTCACAGTTAGACACCTCATAGATCTGTAGCCACACAGTGTGAGTGTCCCACAGCTGGAAATGGAAACATGCAGAGATAAACTATTTTTTCCCAACTTTCTCAAGCGAATATGCCCCCTTCTCCCCCCCTGCCCCCCCAAAAAAAAAGCATCAGCAGCTTTGGTGTGCTGGGTGAAGAAACAAAGTGGAAACGAGCTGGGAGCATGGCCATATTTGTGTGAGAATATGCACCTGTGTGATAACTGGATGTATGGGAGTTGATAAAGGAATGGGAGCAATCTGAGGGCCTGTGGCTCCAAATCCTGGGCAATGCAGCCCTGCTGATGCAGCCCTACAGTCCTTTATTTAATTTCCCATGTAGGGGCAATTTCAGTTCTCTTTCACCAGGATGACCCTGAGGACACAAGGCAGGCAGGGAATACATGGGCCTATATTGCCAATCAGCTGCAGCAAATCAGCTCTTAGGATGGAGTGTGACCAGATGAGAGAGCCACTTCAGGAGTTTTGGGACCAGTTCGCTGAGGTTAATGCCCCTACTCTTTTGACGATTGCTAAAAAAAAGTCTTCAACAACTTCTTTAACAGTAACTAAATTAATGGTGAATCAGGACCTCAATTTGATGTCTCATATGGAAGACAGTGACTCCAGCAGTATGGCATCCCCATTCACAGCAGCTTGGATTTCTCAGCAAATATCCCATCTAAGTACGACAGTATATGCAGCCACACTTAGCTTCAGCCATTAGACAGAAGGTGGCTACAGGGTGATATGATTGAATCAGTACAACAGTGGTGTGAACGGTCCTTAAAAAAATGACTATGGGTAATTCACTTAAGGCAATCACGTTGGCTGACTGCAATGAGAAAATTTTGTAACAAAAAAACTGAAGGTTATTTTCGAATTCACAGTTACAACATTACCGTCCACAAGATGAGCATCGTAATTACTCCACTTACACGAGGGTCATAATTGTTGTGGAACTTCATTAATCACTCCCTGATTCAATTAGTCTCAGCGGTGATTAGACATTTCCTTAAGGAGGCCTTATTATGCAGAGGGCCTCAAGTCCTGCTCTGTTGTGTCTTAATTTTTACTCTTTTAATTATGTTTTCTTTCTTACTTTCTAGGGCTCCGCTCACGAGCCGCTAAAAAGGAAATTATGCAGAAGGTTACAGTACATGAAAACAGAGGATCAGAGACGCCTGTTTCTTTGCTGTGGAGATCACGCTGTCAATTGCTGGGGTGACTAAAATGTGCAGTGCACCATAACACCGCTGACAGATAATTCAGTGCAGCCCATTTCCTCAAGTGAAAGGTGAAAATTTGTAAAAACAGCACGGAACGCACATTACTCTCGCATCACAATAGATAATGGAATTCAGGGTCATCGGAGTGAGTACATTTTTAAAAAGCCGTAAGTAAATAAAATCCTATGAAACGCAGAATACTTGGAATAAGCTTTCCCCAAACAAAGGGTGGGATCTCAGCACTGAGTCCTAAGTACTCTCAAAACATCCTTGAGAATACTCGTGTCAACAATTTACCAACAGCCCCCATCACAACTTTTGTGAATGGCTCAGGGTGAAGATATGCAGGGAAATAGCGGCTGCCTCGACTATCTGTGTCCGCTGTGTTTAGGGGCACAATGACAAAAACTGAGTAACTGAAAAGCCTCTGTTGCGGTACTGAACCTGCCTTGCTCAGGCTACTCTGAAACACAAGCATCTTTGACTGATTATTAGCTCTTGTGACAGATCGGTCCAACGAATATATATATTTTTTTACAAAGTAAAATACATATTTACTTGCCTGATTCCTGGTTGCACATTCAAGCTACTCTGGGGATGGAAACCCAAATTTCAGAACCAGGCTAGCGCAATCTATCATCGTGTAAAGACAAAAAAGAAGACAAACATTTGAGGCAGTGTTTAAACAGAGGAGGTAATTTAGCGCTTTGGTCTGAACGTCGGGTGAGGTTTTTCTTCCGCGCTTGCCACTTCAGTAACGTCTGAAGGGAAGAAAAATATGCTTATGCAATGATCGGCATTCATCGGTGATGCAGTTATTTATAGTCAGAACAATTCCTGACAGCAGTCCCATTATGGTAAACAATTATGGAGAGGTACCATAATCTGCCTCCTCCTTTTCACAGCAGCTGTTCATATCTGCTGATTGTATCCCTGCAAAATGTTCTCTTTTTTTCTTTCTTATTTTTCTGCCAGATGTTGAACCATTACGGATTCATTATTGAACAACCCCGGGAGTGGGTGACAGAGTGGCCAGGAAAAGTTTGCGAATTCCACGCGGGGGTGCAAATTACAGGAAGAAGTGCGACACGCGCCTTTAATCCCAAAGGGAGGTGTGTGAAAGAGAGAGGGATGGTGGCAGAGAAAGTACGCACACGGGTATATTTGTGAGGACTTCCTGGGGGGGCGGGGTAAGGATAAGTGGATGTACATGTATGTCTTCGCCCCCTCACTGCTTCTAATTGCAATATTCTTTAGGCTGCGCATCAACCGTCTGACTACGGCTGCTGCATTGTAATTAGGCGCAGTTATCATGCGATCGTTGTTTTTCTCCTTCGTTTCCTCCGAAGAAAGGCCTGGTACATAACAGGGCTGCACACTTGTTCCTTTTCGTTTGTTTTTTTTTATTTGTTTTTTTAGCTAGCTGAAAGGTAAAAAAATACATGTTTATATTTCATATAATTTCCTGTGGTCAATATTCCCCTTAAGCAAGGAGCGCAGTAGAAAACACAATAGCGCAACAAAAACCATAACTTTCAATGCAATAAAAATGCTGTATTGTTACCGTTAATTTCTTTTTATTGCATTGATTCTATTCTGAACTGTCGGTGGAGAAGCTGAAGAACCCGAAGCTAAATGGCCACATTACCACGATCTGTGCTGTTGTAACTTTTTTTTCTACAAGTGCTACAGCATGCAATCATAAACAGTCATGCGTGAATATTTTAGTTAAACACATACATTAGGCAAGCTAGCAGGCGACCGGTTGCCACAGTAAACCCTGTCAACCGTCACACCTGTCATTTGCTCTCACTGCCTCATTCACCAAAAAACTGCCCACTCATGTGATAAATATACTTAATATAAAGGAGCTATTTTTTCTAATGCGCTCCTACACTGAACCTGAAATGTTGCAAATATTACTCAAGTTTGGAAGACTGCTCAGTGGGTATTACAATTGAATGTAATTTAAATTTAAAAGTGAGAGGTATGAAAAATGTGTGAATAAAAAAAACAGTTATTAGGTGAAGTATTTGAAGTTTTATATGGGTACAATCAAAAGGCTATTTTTATTTTCGCTATTATCTCTGTTTTAGCAGCTGATTGTGAAATAAATTTGCCCAGTCGTGAAGAGATAAAGCTGTGATGATGTTGAGAGAGGGCAAGAATTATGCACAAATCCTGCTTCTCTTGCCACTCCATAATGAAAATATTGTTATTTTATTTCAAGTGTATGTGTTAGTTCATATAAAACACATTAACATTTGAATGCTTGGATCAGACTGCTTAAAACAAACAGTGAGCGGCTAGTCCTTGATGCAGAAACACATCCTAATGCTCATGAATCAAATCCTGACCACGTCAGTCCCACAAGAGCTTCGGCCAATCAGGGACCTGCAGTCCTGGCCAATCAGGGACCTGCAGTCCACCTTCAGCCCTACTGCTGCCAGCTGGAGAAGTAGTGCAGCCCTCCAGGGTAAAGACCAAAGGCTCTGACGAAGGAGCAGAGCAGGAGGGAGTGGGGGCAGCAGCTGACGCCACACTTTTCGGGTGACCCTACTGTAGCAATGGGAGGGGGCGACAAAGATGATGTGGCAAGTTTAAAAAAAAGAGAGAACAAAAAGATAAAATGGGGGGATATAAATGTATTACAGAAAAAAACAGTTAAGACTATGAACAAAATATAAAATCTCACGCTAGTATATAGCCTGTATAAGCAGTATACCTGTATGATCAAGTGGCACGAGTAGCACAAGACGACAAGCGAGAGACCATCTACAGGCAGTAACATCTCCCTAGTGCCAGAAAAATGGTACATTTGGTTCCCATTAGTACAGCAAATTAATTACAGCTTCCCTTGCGCAGGGCGGACAGTGAGGGCACAGATTCAAAACCTGCAGCTTCCCTATCGACTGTAACGTGTGCGGCAATGGACATCTAGCTTAGCGCAAGTGCAGTATATTTCTCGGTTACTGAGCAGTTAAAGAGGACAGATTAAGTTTGAGAGTGTGGGTTTTGAAGGGGTGGGGGTCAGGGTTCAACTGAGCTGTTCACTCACTGTACCTTGCTAAAAAAAAAATGACATCACAGAATATGACATAAGCAATGAGTCCTACTGCAGGAAGCAATTTGACCTTATCTCGAGTGCTGTGAAATCCATTGCAATACAGCCAATTCCAGAAATGAACTGATATTCAACTGATTCACTGAAAAATCCCCAATAGAACAATTGGGTTTTTTCAGTTAATTAATTAAATTCAAATGGATTTCCAGAATTGACTAAATTGAAATGGACCTCGTATCTGCAGCAAAACAAAAGCTTTGCATTCTGTTCAGGGGACTCAGGATTCATATCAGCAAGTCTCAGTTTAAACAAACCACTTGTTTGTCCTTTGAGAGGTATCAAATTGACACACAATAATTACTCCACTGTGTATTCATTTGAGTAAAGTCGGCACTGAGGGGTGGATCTGACATAAATGAGTTTGTCACTCCGAATTTTCAAAAGAAGCTGGGGCTTCACATTCTTTACCATTCTATGAATTAAACAAAGCAAGCAAGGCTCAGAAATGTGATACTGACAACTTGATTGAGGCATTTCAGATACATTTCTTTTGTGTCTGTTGGTTAAACACTTCCCCAGCCCCAATAAAAGGAAGCATATACAAAATGGGGAAAAAAAGGCATCGCTGGTGTGGGGAAGTAGCCTAGATGTTTCTGCAAATAATGCACATGGAAGAACAGATTTAACAGAGCACACGGTGCTCGCCAAAATTTGGCAGGAAGGCTGCAAACGAATGTTTTCACATTTTGTCAGCAGCCTGCAGATCCTCTCACTTGGAAGACGGACAATAAAAGGCCCTTACGAAATAGGCCCGGGGGCTGTTTTTTTTTTTTCATCTAAGAAAAAAAACACTTGCATGGTACACAGAGAAGGAAACCTTACTCAGAAAACTGCAGGGACCGACCTCAAATAAGGAGAACTGCAGCAAACTCAGAAGCATAACACCTTCACAAGGAAACAGGCTGGGTGACTTTTGGACTCCTGGGACGTCTTTCTCGGAGTCAGAAGAACAGAAATTGCAGGCAACCGTACAGACAATGTTAAGGGTTTTATGACATAATGAACACTGATGAAACACTTTACGAAAAATGTACCAAAAAGTCCCCATCACAGTTTCCACACAGCAAAAATCTTCATTTGTAATAAGAAAAATAAACAAATAGTAATACCGACAACAGTAGAGGCGACGCATAAAGCCATACGCGTTCACAAGAAACACCAGCGATGCAGATAATCATTCCGCTACGCGCGTCAGCACCGTTTAGAGTGTGAATCAATACCAGCTCAGCGCGGAGCGATTTATGATTAATGTCTCTGCGTCTGGGTGATACGGCGACTTTCTCAATACCCACAATTCTGAGATAAGAAACAGACCCACTGTTTGGCTAGTGTACGGTAGGCCTGTTACAGCCTTGGAAGGAACAGTGCAGATGAGTGCTACATTTACACAGCACTGCCGCAGCCTCGCAGATTCCATGTTCACATTCAGGATCATATCCTGCTTCGGATTCATCAACTCGAGTCAATCACAACCTCCACAATAAATTACCGAAGCTCCACAGGTGAATTTATCATCACGCTTTGCATATCCATGCAGAATATGAAACACTCCTTGGTGAACGTGGCTGCTCGAATAAGGGCGTTCATTCCCCAAACTGTGCAGACCCCGTGCTTAAAAACAGCATCTCAGACTGTTTAATAACGCTTAATAGCAACACTAGATTATCCATAGACGATACTTCCACATCCGTAGCATAGCAGCTGAGAGGCTTTCTTTTCTGTTTGAAAGTGAGGCTTAAGGAAACGCGCCCGTCGGGGTTTCGGGGAGACGCGTACCCCGCCCGTAGCTGGAGCCACCGTGTGAGAGCACCGCGGTGCACCACCGCGGAGACAGAGCACCCACCGGGAGGGGGGAAGGGGGGGGGGGTTTGGAGTGAAATCGGCGGAGAGCGGCAGAAGGGACGGCTCATCTCCTCTCGCCCCAGAGCCCGCTAACGGTGGAGCGCGCGCACGCACGTTATTGCATAATGCTAATGGGGAGAGGGCTCAGCTGGTCGGGCTCACTCTAACGCTGTGCACCTGTGAGGGAGGGAGGGCTGCTGCCGGTTCAGAACAGCGGCCCTCTCTGGCTGTGCTGCAGAGAGACACAGTTACGTTTCTGAGGAACAACACTCCAGCCAGGACACAGCCACACTCTACAGGCTCTGGAGATGTGACTTCTGTAGCGGAATGCTGTGACACTTCATGTTAGACTGGGAACTCATGTCATGCTCCTGACATCTCAGAATGTTCGACCTGCTCGCTGACATCTCAGAATGTTCGACCTGCTCGCTGACATCTCAGAATGTTCGACCTGCTCGCTGACATCTCAGAATGTTCGACCTGCTCGCTGACATCTCAGAATGTTCGACCTGCTCGCTGACATCTCAGAATGTTCGACCTGCTCGCTGACATCTCAGAATGTTCGACCTGCTCGCTGACATCTCAGAATGTTCGATCTGCTCGCTGACATCTCAGAATGTTCGACCTGCTCCCTGACATCTCAGAATGTTCGACCTGCTCGCTGACATCTCAGAATGTTCAATCTGCTCACTGACATCTCAGACAGTTCGACCTGGTTCAACCCCCCAAAATCTCAAGCACAACACAGACTAGATGGCGGCTGAAATCTCAGCCCCCCACCTTTAAGATGGGCGACCATGTTACGCCGACTCAGACACGCCAGGGATCTTCAAGCCAAAAGCAAGCGCTGGACAACCGAACAGGTCCTGTCTACCATAAGGTCTTCCACAGCATGCGTGTGGTTACCGTTCCCAAAAGTTCTCCCTCAACGGGGACGTGACTTTTTCACACCATGAGCCACCGGACGAATTGCAGTGCCTTTGGAGTGTCTGTGTCTCTGTCACAGCAAGACTGGCCTCCACCAATCCCAGCCAGGTTGCCTAAAGCTCGTAGACACAGGCCAATAAATAAACTGAAAGCGTAGATTCATGAGCGTGCAGATCTCCGATGGTCAAGGTCAACACTGCTCTGGATATGAGCCTACATTCAGAGCCCCAGGGGATGGAGAGAGGAAGACAGATAGAGTAACAGAAAGAAAACAACAAAAAAGCCAGAGAGTGGGCGGGAGGGTTGGACATAACCAGAGATTCTTCTTCGTCCTCTTCATCATCTACTGGGTTAGTGAATTTGCTGACTCAGAGATCCGGGGCAGCGACAGTGCTGTTCTTCAGCAGGGCTCCACCCAATTCGTTAAAACCTTAATGTTGGGCTTCCCGGAGGGGGAGGTTATTTTGAGGGCCGTACGCGTTGGCCTGTCTGCCTGCCAGCCAGCCAGCCCAGCTAATCAGAGCCTGTTAATGGCTGCTGTGTCCTGACAGGGCTGTTTATGTAACCAGAGCAGAATTTAGCTGCGAGGATGAAGACAGCTTTGTAGCCCATCAAGAGGCTAAATGGTCAGATTTGTATTCATTTATTCATGAAATTATCCATATTTTCATGTATTTATTTTTCCCATGTCAAGCGGGCTGCACTTAAAATGACATGATTTTCTGACAGGGCCTGGGGCGAGAGGCTAGGTGATCACACGTGCTGTTTTGTCAGTACCACGCTGTTGCTATGCTACTTTATATGTGTAGGGGGATTACATGACATAATGGGGGCTATTGTCTGGGTGTGGAATGCGGTGTCAGACAAGCGCAATGTTTTCTGAAAACATGCAGCAACAGCACCAGAATAGAACGTGCTAGCCCTGAGCCGCGTTAATTGTGTTACGCACGGTCTGGCGTACAGTACTCAAAGCTGGGAATTAGCCAGCCCCCCTCCCCCACTTTACAAACATCAGTCACATTCCCTGGTCTCCAGTTTCCAAACGGGGAGAGGGACACTGCACATGTCACTTGTCTTATTGCTTTTAAAAGGGCTGCTCTGTTTCCACCGCAGAGTCCTGTCTGGACAGGCAGGATCCTCTGCTTCTCTGAATTTCCTCTCTGAATTTCCCCCAGTTGATTCGAGTTATGCTTGGCTTCACACATTAATTTCTATCACAGCAAATTCCTTCATGGCTGGGCTCTACGTTCACGACTTCTCCTTTTATTTTCCCTTCATAAGGGCTTGAATTGCAGCTTTTTATTTATTATTGAATCTTTCGGGCCAGTCGAACAGGGAGAGATGAATCGGCCGGTTTGTACGGCGCCGCCCTGCTGGATTAATGTGTTCTCTGCGGGCGTGCTGTGACTGGGCTGACCGCTTGTCCTCCTCTGGCGTGAAGCGGGTCTCAGGTTCTGGAGTCACAGATCAAGAGCAATGGGACGGCGGAGCGAAGAAGAAACAGTCCGTCAATAATCAGTTTCACAGAAGAATGTCCTCAGTTCCTCCTTCCTGCAAACCAATCACCGGCGTTAAACGGTGCAGAGAAACTCCCGCTTGTGAATTTAAAGCGCGAGACAGAGTGGGTCATTCTGTCGCCAAAAGGAACGGCCTTGTCTAGATTTGTTATGGCAGGTTCCCCCCACCCCCCCTCCTTTTCTTTTCATTTCTTTCCCATTTGCGCGGCAGTCCGGGCCGGGGAAAGAAATCACGGAGTCCTCGGAACGTTCTGTAAAGCATAACAAGCCCGATAAGGAGCCGAGTAAACAGAGCGATGGCATGCGACGAAACCCGAATCCGCATCATTATCTCCCGCATCCAGCGAATACGCGACCGGGAGGAGGGGAAGAGATGGAGGGAGAACAGCCGACTGGCATCCGCAGCACCCCTTTCAGGCACAGCCGCGTGAGGTAAGCATGTCATAAGCGCTACGTAATTACGAGCCAATGCCTCTCCAGACGACACATCACCGTTACAGCAACCCGCTGAGACGGAGCTCACCTGCGTGCTGGCTCGTAGCGACAAAGGTTTGGTTTGTTCAGTATGGGTAACAGCACAGGTAGAGCCCACACCCTCGCCACGCGTCACGGAAAAGCAACAAGCCTTTCGTTCATGTGCTGGAAACTCATCTAACAACAGAAGAGGGAAGATAGCGATATGGCGATAGCAATGGGAGCTCACGGGTTCCTGGAAGTGGTGACTTTTCCCTTGGGAATTTAGCATGAAGGCACCCCAAGATAACAAAAATACCGCCGCCCCCCCCCCCCGCACCCCCCCAGCTTCTCCAGCTGTGCCGTCTCATTTCTCTGGGGGGGGGGGTGTGGGACAGCCCTTCTCACTGCAAGTCAGACCTATCCTCCAGCCCGAGAGATGAACAAACCCCCTCTGAAGAAAACACTTTGAATGGACCGCATCCCATAATAATAACACACTGAGCCACGAGATACTGTTACTTAATATCTGTGGGCACATTTTCTCTCTGCTCAGCTGGGTCTCTCCTGTAGGAACTCAGCTACTCCCATTGTGTCTGTGTGTGCTTTTAAAGTATGTACTGTACATACAGTATGTGTCTGTGTGCTCTTACAGTATGTAAATACAGCGTGCATACCATACATGCTTGTTTTCATTTGGCAAGTCAGACTAATCAGGAGCATGAGAGAATAGAGGCCTGAACTGCAAACTAAATTTAGCTGCCATTTTTACGATGAGGCTCATGATGGGTATAGAATATCCAAGCTAAGGGCCATGGTCAATCTGACCACCATGGTGCTTTGAACTTTTAAAAGATTTTAATTCTCGAACAATTGCAATGTTTTATGTTATTCAAGGCCACAGACAAAAAGTCTTTGTGGTTAAAAACAGAGTTCCGCATCACTCCTGTCCCCACCCACTTTGAGGACTGAGTGCAGTGCACTTTCACTGCTTGTGAATGATCTAATCTAACCAATACGCTTAACCGGTCCGACAGCTTAAGCACCTTCCCCCGTCCTTAGAGTCACAGTTGATATAAAGAGACATTAAACCTGTTGGACTGTGACTCCTCCAATGACCGGGCCTATGCACCATTGATTTACAATGGCCTAGAAAGACAAAGATGAAGAGAGATGGAGGGGAAACATTGACTCCTGGGCCTCTTGTGTCTGTTTCATTGGGGGGACACCCTTTGCAGTCAGGAAGGATTTATGAGGATGGATTTGCACAAGGTCACACCTTGCTGACCGGCTCCCTCTTGAGGTGAGCGCAAAAACTGCGTCATCACCATCAGGGACAGACATTGTTCCCTCTGACTAAACAGATAAGAAACTGCCCGTTTCCCCTGTCAAAACTGAGTAAAATATATTGACATACAGCATTATGAGTTTGTCTTCAACACCGTGTGAATCCGAACAGGAATTAATTAGCTTCGGTGGAAAGATTTGTGATAAAAATCAGAACAGACAGCAGCTATCTGCTTGCAATTTTCCAGTTTAAAATGATAAGAGTTTAATGTCAGTGTCATGTCATCAATTTATTCACTCTTAAACTAACGCATTCTATGGTGGTACAGTAAATCTCATAGAGAAGCGTACCATTCCAAAGACAGAGCACAAGGTGTTTAAATTATTGATATCACATTTAGTTAAGGTTGCTCACCTCACTTTTATTTATTAATGGGAAGAGTAGGCATTGCAGTCGTAGTGATAAAGTGGCATTAAGGACTGTGATCCAAGTCAATTCAGAACACCACCTTGGCGGTTACTACATGAATTAAATTCCATGTCAGTGCATGGCATTCAGCGGCTGCACAGACAGCGGGCATCGGAGGAGGAGAAGCGCTCGGGCAAAGCCGGCTCGGAGGCAGAATACATTTTCCTCTTTCAAGGTAATTGTTCCGTGAGGAGCTGCCATTACAGCTGACATGTTTATCATTTAAGAAGCAGGCCCCGCCCATAAATCCTCATGCGGCCGTGATGGATGTCGAGCAGGTGCCGTCCTTACCTCTCTCTCCCTCTCCCTCTCTCCCTCCCTTCCTCCCTCCCTCTCTCTCTCTCTCCCTCTCCCTCCCTCCCTCCTTCTCCCTCTCCCTCCCTCCCTCTCCCTCTCCTCCTCCCTCCCTCCCTCTCTCTCTCTCTCTCTCTCACTCCCTCTCCCTCTCCCTCTCCCTCTCTCTCAGCATGCCTGACTTCAGGTCCAGCAGGTACTAATTTACTGCTCCTCATGTAGCTAATATCAGCGGGACCCTCCCTGGCTGGCACGCGGTGATTAATGCCAGGGAAAAGGCCCGTTTGTCACAGAGCGGCCGGCGCTCACGGAAGACTCCTCTTCGGCGCGGAGCTTTCTCCTCAAATCAGTGAACGGCGCCCGTAAAGCGTGCGGCGCGGCCGCGGGCCTGACAGCCCAGCCGAGCGTTAAGCAAACAGATTCTCCACACCGGTGGGGTCCCAGACTCGGTCGCCACGTGAGAAATCACCGAAACTACTCCACCACGTGGAAAACGAAGAGTTCAAAGACAAAGCAAATGACAAGCCAAACCTGCATCGTGTTATATGAAGTTAAAGGCAAAAATTATAAAAGAACTTAAAACATGTTTTCAACAACAACCGATCAACGGATTTGTTATAACAAAGCACGACCAGCAGGCACAGTGGGCCCCCAGGACCGAATCTGGGCAATGCTGCTCTCTAAGCCGTTAATGTCCAAACCATTTGGACCAGATTTAGTTGCGATATGGCGATATGGCAGATTTGAGACATGGCTCTCTAAAACCTACATTTAAAATATGTGGGTTTTAGAGAGCCACGTCTCAAACCTGCTGGGACCTAAATGTCAAAAGTCAATGAAATGAGGCAAAAAAAAAACAACCCATAAAATGGCCCTACTCGTAGCCTCACCATTTCGACCGGGCTGAGTAAACTGTGCTGTCATCAATCTCTGTGGTGTCTGCCAGGACAAAGGGTATTCAGAGTGCAGGAAGGGAACAGGGAGTTACGCAGGAAGAAAAAGGAGAGAGACAGTGGAAGTGACTACACACATTGTCCTGACTGTAGTGTTTGCTCACCTAGATAGCAGGTATGAACACTGACCCCTCACCTCCCACCTCCTCTCCCCCTCACACTTCCTGTGTGCACAGTGTGCTCTCTGATAACTTTGTGTGTTAAAAGGCCCTACAGTACACACACTAGCAGCCTATGACCTGCCCGTCTACAGCTCCGCCCCCTGAAAGTGCACGTGCGCACAGGGTAAATACTGTAACGTTAAGCAATGCCAGGTGCCTGTTAAGTTTACCTACATTACTTTGAGTATATGTGAGTCACACAAACATATATTCATACATTTAATTTATTTGTTTTTAAATTATTTCTTTGCTGGAGATAGTACTGTTATTTTATTTATTAAATGTTTAATTTATTTTATTAATGCTCACCATTAATATCATACTAGCGATTTTTCTTTCATAATTATTTGTGAGCTCATCAGTACAATACCTTGCTTCTGTAGTGCAGTAAAGTTGATGTGAAATTTATTTGAAATTAGAATCTAAAATAAGACTAAAACAGAGTGAGTCATAAAGAGAGAGAGAGAGATAAACAGAGAGAGAGGTTTCTTATACAGACAGACTGAAGCACCAAGCCCACGCCCACCCCTGGCCTGATAAATACATTGTTTCACTAAATTGATGCCAGAGCATAAACTCCCTGTGTCAAAGGCAAAAACTCCCACTCCGTCTCCGCAAGTGTCTTCTTGCTCGGGAGCCGAGAGCTCAGAGTGCCTCTCCTCAAATGCGGCTTCTCCACTGATGGGAATGACCGACTGCCCTGGTGTTCTTTAGTGGCTGTGCTTCTCCCAGGACCTAGCAGCGCTACAGCAGAGCTTCCCCATCTCTCCACACGTGGTGAGCAGGGGGTCTGTAATAATGTGTTAATTTAGTGTTGGAGGCCTGCAAATAAATCTTTGGTACAGGATTTCACTGGCTGACCGTGGTCTGTTCTTATACCTGTCCTGACTGCAATCTGATCTGATCACTTTGTGCTGTAGATCAGACATACGTACTTCAGTCCTGTTGCATGGCTGTGTATGTTCGTGTGTGCATGTGTACATGCGTGTGTGAGTGTCAACTGTCAAGTTATTATGGTTGACATGTGAAGTAGCACTATGGGGGGGAAAAAAAACCTTTGTGATTTGAAATATGCATTGTGAATACATGAAAAGGTATTTACATCTTGAAACTTGTGTATTATTTATACGGAAATAGTTATATAGTATTTATATATAATTTATAACTTAATTTTGAAATAATTAAAAAACACAGCATTCAATTAACCTGGCATTTGATAAGTTTCTATTCAAGATTAGCAATGATAGCAAAAAATAATATTAGCTGGGGGCTGAGTAAGTAATGGGCTTTGCTAAAGAAGAGGGGAAAATGCTTAAATCCTTCAAAGTGTACAAGCAATGCAAGAGTAAAAATGAAGGGGGAGATTTGTTTATATCATTTATATGAGGCAAATAATGTATGATTTTTTAAACCCACTAAATCATGAATACATTTTGAACATACATCAGTAACCTCATTGAGAGTAAACATTCTAGATCAACAAATATTTTTGCTTTTTTGTGTACAGTGTAGATTATCATGCTTTGAACCAGCTGCTATAGCAGTTGCTTGTGGTCAGTATAGTTCAGTTACATCGCCATGGTAGCAGTGATGTTCATGAGTGTGATGTCGCTAGGCAACAGTCTGTTCCGTGAAAGAATGTGAACAGAAACTGTAACTGTTTTTATATGAGTGTCTCAAGCTGTTGAATGTTTGTCACCCTGGAGGAAGATCCTCTCAATTTAATATAATAATTGCTCATTTAGAATGGTTCATTGGAGGTAAAAATACGCATGAAGAGGGAATCTACTGATCCCAGTGTACTGCAGACTGTTAACTTCGAAAGGCAACAGAAGATTATACACATTCATTACCAGGTACTTTTTCAATATTGAGAAGCATATGACACAGTTAAGTCAGAGGGGATGCAGACAGATGTATGAATATGAAAAAGACTAAATATGCATACAAGATTTTGCAGCAGCCTACAGCTGCATGTTCATTTGAAATGAATGCAGGATGCAGCCTAAGTTCTGGACACCTGCATGAGATGACAGGTGTCAGTGAGGGTTCAGTAATGTTTGAATAATCCATCGGTTGTTCATTCTCCTTCTGGAACCTGAGAAGGGAGACAGGGACGCCTCCTGAGATGGACAAGCTCCAACCCCAGAGAGAGAGCTCGAGAATGGTCTTCATCCATCTCCACTGACTCCTGAGAAAAACAGAACCTCAGCACCCAGAACAGGTGACGCAGAGAGAGCTGGGCACATCTGCAGAACAGGCCTGAAGCCGGTGGTTTGTTTCACCATTATTAAGCAAAGAAAACAAAGAAGCTCAGGTAGATGCATGTTGTCCTGAAAAATGCAGTTATATTACAAATAATGGATGTTCCTCTTCCATCCGCTTTCCCCCACCCCAAGTATGTAAATATCAATTCCCATCCAGCATGAACATTTTATCAAGGTTACACGTGTTCTTAGCATCAACACCGAACATCACTGAAGCAATGCTGCGAGAAGACATCTTGTTGAAGATTGCTTATTCCCGACTCAGGGTACTGTAAAGCAGGGCCAAGGATCTGGGAAAGGAAGAGAAATGAGCCAGAAACAGGCCCAGTCGCTCCCGGCCTCCAGGAGAAAGGACGTGAAATACATTTTCGACCACTACGCCTCCGGTGCGGACAGCCTGCACGCGGGCGGCCTGCTCCGGTTCCTCCAGATGGAGCAGGCGGAGCCTGGGGCCGATGACGCCATGGCGGAGAATCTGATTGACAAGTATGAGATTGATGAGACAGGTGAGTGTAGCCCCGGGGAGGAATTTATGCATCGGATCCGAGCTAATCAGCACTCAGCTTCAAGTTTAACGGTCACGGTCTTTTACACGCAAAATCTCCCAGGCTGTCTGTTCTCATTCCTGTTCAGTAGATGTGGAGCCATGGTCAAATACAAGAGTTGTGATACATTGGTACGGACAAAATTTTTCCTTTTCCTTTTCCCCCCCCTTTAAATAACATTAGACAGGCAAAATTTTCACACTGTTGTGCTACTGCATGCTGGCTAACAGCGTATCCATCCAAGCTGAAGTGAAATGACGACTTTCTTAATGGGACCACCTGTGTGTGCTCTATGATCCCTTGTAGCCGATAGGTTGTATTCTTAAATTGATTATGTCTCATAGCAGGGTGGCCGATTTACATTTCTCTAGGGCTAACGATCTCATGTATATCATAGTAGTACAACATCACTGACAAAATGATAATGTGTGAGTGCCCTCCATCAACTGAGACAATAAAACACAGGCCAATAAGAGTTAGCCATAGAGAAATGTAAATCAGCAACCCAGCCATGAGACGTAATCAATTTGAGAATACGACCTATCGGCTAATCCAATATTTGCATGCAGAATGCAGCTCTTTAGTGCTTTGCAAAAGCACCTGTAAAGTTTAATGAAGCGGTTTGCCTAAAGACTAACCTCTGATAATCCCCCTGATGGCATTTTAAATAGGCCTGGCCAGTGCAATTACCGCCAGTGAGAAACGCATTCAGCGAGGTTCACGTTGTATTATTCTAATGGCGCCTAATGCGACAAACGCAATTACACAATTGTCAAGTCCTTCCCAACATCAGGTCTCCCGGTTAGTTTACGCGGCGGTGAGTCCATTTGCGGTGAGTCAGAAAGTATCAGGGAATACTAATGAGGGGAGGCCACTGGCATCGGTGCAGCATTATGAATGCGAGTGTCTTCGGCGGGTCTGTCTGCTCAAACAGGAACGAAGGCCAGAAACGAGAGGAGGAGGAGAGGATCTGTCGGGGGATGGATCGCTGAGTCGGGGGTGTGGAGGGGGGGTGGGCGGGGTGAGGGGCGGGGCTGTCTGCTGGATGAGAAAAGCTCTGATCCGCAAGAAAAGCCTCACAATTGATCTGTTTGGATAAATCATTTCGCTAAAACATTCTGAATCCATACGTAATTAATCTGGGGCCCGGAAGGGCACGGTTTAGTCTGCTCAAATATAATCTTCATTTAGATGCTGGGATGCAAGCATTCCACACGGGCCAGGTCCATGCAAAGAGACGCCTTTTAAAGGGTAAATCGCTTTTGACTTGAGATGTAGACCCTGACTCGGGATGCTTGAGACATCTCCGGCGATAATCAAATGAAACCGCTCTCATCTGGTATCGCATCTTACCTTAGGTGAGAGGATTATGCAAGACTAAACAAGCTAGGAAATGAGGCCCTGTGCAATAACTGAACTCTTCATCTTGTACAACACACATTCCCCAGCCACGTAGCTGTATCAAATGCTACTCGTAAAACCTTCTATTAAAAAAAAAAATATATATAGTCACTGTTTTTACTATTTTGCATTTTGTTACCGTTTTTTTTGTTTTGTTTGGTTTTGTTTTACTGGCTGTTTTAATCATAGATGACAGATTCATGCAGATATAACCAGAATACTTTTCCCTCATGAAAGAGGATTGAATTACCCATTGTTTACGTCAAAAGAATAAGGCCTAATTTAGACAGCGAGCGGTGTAACGTGCCGAGCACGGGCAGGCAAAACTCAACATGCCCTTGAACAAACGTCCTTAGCTTCATTTCAGTCAAACGGATTTAGAAAACATACACAGAAAGACTGAAATTGTAAGAACACTAAATGGCCTTGGATTATTCAACCTGCTTTGATGTGGCCTCACACAGGCAAGCAGAAAAAAACTAGCTTCTTCATCCGTGACTGCCTATATTTTCAGAAGTAGATTTTAGCTGGATATTCTCCCTAAGCCTGAATGTGCACATATGAATTTACAGTAGATATGAAATGACCTTTAATGGGAACAGAAATGATTGAGCGAGGCTCAACAAAATAGGACGATTTCTTATTGACTCACAAATTTTAAAGAAACACTGTCCTTTGCTTTGAAGAGCAGCATTTTGTTTGGTTTTCAGGAGTCAGAGAATGAGAGTACCTGATTTCTTTACGTCACATGGCATGATTATCATTTACAGTTCTTAACTTAAAAGCTGAATAAGACTGGAGTCTACTTCTATTCAGCCATTTATCCCTCTGGATAAATAACAAATAGCTTTATGGATTTCTTGGGCTCAGTTGAGGACTGGTTGAAATAGAAGTTATGCAGTTATGCAGATTTACGTCTTTGTTCAACTTAAACATCTGGGTGACAGTTGATGGCTAGGGAATGTTAAGCTGTCGTTTTAACAAAATAATGCCAACATGACAAGGAAATGTGACAAAATTTAAATCTTTAGCCTTATCTTCACTGAAAAATGTTGAGTGTCTGTATTTTTTGAATGCAAGTATACCCAAATTTTTCGGTTGAGTACGGCACCCTCTTGGCACCCTCCCCTGGCAGAGCGGAAGAGCAGGACGATGACGTTCCCCGGCTTCCTCCGGTACATGGAGTCCAGGGACTGCAGCGTGCTGAACCAGGAGCACACGCGCGTGTACCAGGACATGGGCCGGCCTCTCTGCCACTACTTCATCTCCTCCTCCCACAACACCTACCTCACCGCCGACCAGCTGGTGGGGAAGAGCCACCTGTTTGCATACGAGAGGTACTGCACTGCACTGGGGTTTTCACACACACGTGGCCGCCTTAGTGGCAGTGTGCCAATGAGCTTATGGAACAGGGCTTATAAACCAGAAGGTTGTAGGTTCATCTGTAGGTTCTTGGGACACTGCCACTGTATCCTTGAACAAGGTACATGATCCAGTCTCTAACACTCCACCAATCTGTGGGTTCACAATGAACTCCTTGTGGTTCAGACTGATGATGATGGATGGACACAAAATATAGGCAAATTTCAGGAGGGTAAAATATATCCAAAACCGCATTACTCAAAGTAAACTGCATGTCCTCATTCACTAAACTGCCGTATGCATTTTGAATATACTGCACAGAATGTGATGAAAACAGGGGCCAAAGACTTTTGTAAGTTAGCCATTATTCATATGTTGTTGGGAGTCCCAATGCACATTTTGCACACTGGACCGATATTTTGAAAAATGAGTTAAAGTGACGGTAAAAAACTGTTATAGTAAACTATAATAAATCAAAATAAAGGCTTTACATTTACATATTTTCAGTGAACATCTTGCTAAACCAACAACTGGGTGCATTTTTCACAACGATTTTGGTGTACTGCAGCAGTCTTGGCCAATTCCCCATTAGTGGCTTCTGATGGGAGTTTGTGGAAACAGAACGTAAAGAAACAATCTCCTGTCAGTTTGAGTCTGTACTGTCAGAATTTCAAATTCATATTCAGTATTTATGGCAATATTCTTGACAAGCTTCAGCAGCTCAAGGCATCGTTTCCATGAAATCAATAGGAATTTATTCCGCTCTGGAAGGGCTGTTTGGTGATCCAACTTTTATTCTCAACCGAAGTTTCAATCAGTTGTCATGGATACAGAGAGGAGGAGGGAAATGGGGTGAAGTTAACAAGTCTGACACAACTGCTGCATTCAAAACTGAAGTAAATGATTATTTGTTGGTGTGGATAAATTATTTATTCATGGCTCCGTTCTACTTTGATGTCGCTTTCAAATATTTCAGTGCATATGGCGAGATTTCCATCTGGTTTTACCCCCGAATGCTCCTATATGTTGTAAAGTCGGCTGGTTATTAGAAACATCTCTAAATATCAAAAACATCCTTCATTGCGCACAAAAACTGTGTGGGCCAATTTGAAAAAATACACTAAAATAATATTTTTAAAAGCTTTAACTTCAGTGAACAATCCCTTTAACTGGAAGAACACACTGCACACTAAAGCACAAAGGACGTGCCATGCCTCTGCTACGTGATGGCTGATATTGATCAGCTAACTGAAAAGCATTGGCATTGACCGTGCGGGGCAATTCATATTGCTTCCATTGCCATTAAGACCGTAATGGATCAGCCAGGAGTCCGGCTTGTTTGAATAAGAAGACCTTGCCTCTCAGAAAAGGGCTGAGCAGATCAATGGATCAATTCCAGCCATTTCTCCTCAACTGTCAGCCGCAGATAACAGCCTTCACAATTTACGGCCTTTTTAATTGTCCCCTTAATTTAATTTTCCACAGCCGCAAGGCATGCCCATGTATGGACAGCAGGAACCCGCCATCAATGCAGTTCTTTCTTTTTTGGGGGTAATCCTCCCAAATCCATGCTGACCTCCTAGCCCCCACCTCTCTGCTCACAAATATTCTGCCACCCGGTCTCAATAGCGAAAATGCACACACCTTTTCTTCGAAAAGATCTCCTCTCATTTTTCCGACGCCCAGCATCCCCAAAGCAAGATGGGCAGAAGCTCAAAAAATCGGGGGGGGGCCGGGTGGAAAAAGAACACACTAAACAAAATGGTGGGTCGGGGGAAGGGTGCGGCTGATGGATGCAGAAAATTAGTTTCATTGCCCTTGAGCACGGAGAACAGTCTCAGCGCCGCGTGTAATATGCATTCGCTCTCTCCCGCAGCAGGCGGCGAGGGCCGTTCTCTTTACTTAATGGGAGTTCCTCGAGCTGTGCAGTAATCTCGGCGGCGACTTGGCCTTCCCCTCGCCGCTACGCTACGCGGCCTGCATCACAATGCGGCCTCTTTCCCACTCCCTCAGCCGAGGCGTGACAGACAGCGGCCCTCAGCGCGGGCCCTCTCCCCGCGTGCGAATCTGCAGCCCTCCTCGCCGCCTTGTCATTCCAGATAGATTTCAGTAAAAGAGAGAGAGAGAGAGAGAGAGAGAGAAGAGGAACAGATGCCGCCATTGCTCCTGTTTGCCTGTACCAGGTACAGGTGCGAGTTCTTTCCGGCTTCCAATTCCAGCGGGAGGAGTTGGGACTTGATCTAGAATTTCCAACATTTCTCTGGCACTTTCTCTGGCACTCGGCTCGTTTTTCCGAGGGTGACGTGATTGGTCTGCGCTCTCAGTAAAGCGTGTCAGTCGTGCTCGACAGTCCCAGGGAACCCGCACTGAAGTAACGAAATTACAGGTCTTGTGCCTGCAGTGGTCAGAGCAGACGACGTAGACTGAAACTTCTTGCCAACCTCGTAAGAAAGCCTATGGATGTGTGTGAATCGATTGCTTTACTCATACGCCATGTCTTGATCCCTGAAATGGATTAAAACAACACGGCAAGGACATAAAAGGGCCTGTGTTTCCATCAGAGAGTGAGGCCTTTCTTCACTTCTAAAACGCTCAGGGATCACATAAATCAAAGACACGCCTTTTTTGTCTGGCTCTGTATTTTCACTCCGCGGTACATTTTATTCATTTCATCTTTCCGGTCACAGCAGAGGCTAGTTTCATTCCTAAGACGAGACGCGGAAGTAAATCAGCAGGGGTAATTACAACACGTAATGAACTGCTCTTTCAGGGGCTTCATTTGGCAGCTGCAAGAATTGAATGTCGGTCTGATCTTGGATGAGCAATTAGTGTCATTCGTAAGGCATACAATAAATTGTGGGCTACAACCAAACTGTGGGTGCTGTGGGGGGGGGGGGGGGTGTTGCATATATTTCATTCCAGTTTTTCAGTTTGAGGCCGGGACGTTACAAAATGGCGGCTTGGAACTTACAATGAAAGCTGCCTGCGAACCTGCTTTCCCCCTGAAAATATGTATAATAATTTCAACAGTAAAATGGAGCGAAGGCGACGCAAGGATGCGTACAGCAGTGGCTACAGCTCTGGCTCTGGTACGGGCTGCACACAGACGGGTGCCTCCACCGCCAGGCCTCACAGACTGTGCACGTGTGGGGGCTGCCAGCTTCCGCAGGGCGGCTTCACTTTAAACGCCAGGCCCGGGAACATCCATGCAGAAGTCATCGCACTCCAGTGGGCAAGTCAGCAGTTAAACACTGCTGGAGTGTAATTCATCTAACACAGCGGAGGTGCAGTTCATTTAACACCTCCAGGATGGCAACCGGTGTGTATTCGTACGGCAGCACGCCGGCTAGAGGGCGGGGAGCGAAGCAAAAATTGAAGTAGCCTTTAGCGAAGAAGCTAAAACTGATGTTGCACAGCCAGAGTGAAAGCTATTACCCTCAACTCCAATTGCTTTGACATTAAAAAGCACCCGACTGCCAGCTTTAAACAAAAAAGTCGCTGAGGAAAATTAAACAGTGTATGACCATAACTTATTTTATCTCTGTTTTGTAAGGGGACATGATTTATGTAGAGAGCGGCAGTTTGATTTTCAATTCCACTAGTAAGTGCAAAAAACATTTAAAATTCTGCCAATTAATTCCAGTTTGGTGAAAAAGCCATTTCTGGCAGTGCTACTGAGGATCGTGGGATATTGCCTTCTCGTTCCCACAAGTCTCAATTCCAGAGTAAGAACAGCAGATTTGGGAAAATAGTGACCAGCCTTTGTGGACTAGTGCCAGCGTGTGCCTTCTCAAATTGATGGAAGATGCTGTGAACAGAATTGAACTGACTTACAGTTTCAATTGAGAATCCCAAAATTGCAAAGAGGAATGGGGGAAGGCAGTGAATGAAGTGGCCACTGTGTATGTCTATACGCATGCGAGTGAAGGAGGAAACAGGAGGAGAAGGGGAGGGGGGGATGGACAGCATAAGAAAAGAAGGCTGGAGCAGAGGCACAAGTGTGGGCTTGCGTGAATTTGATTGCTTTCAAAGAACTGCACTTCCAACAGGGCCCCTCACGGTAAAACTATGCCTAGTATGCCTAGCACATGCATCCTCCATTACAGACCTAGGATCAAGCCTTAGATCAGTTCAGCAGCGGAACACGCCTCACACTGTCCCCCTGCCTGTAGGGCTGGTTTAAGCTGGACAGGGTACCTTGGACACTCGTAGGATAGTAACAGCCCTCAGTGAGAAACAGTGTCTGAGAAAATTCTCCCGAAAAATGATTCGTGAATATTATGTATTCTTTGTTGCCAATATTGCGGCTTGTTTCTGCCGCGTTGATCTAGTAGCCTTTAGCATTTTATTAATGGTTACGGTTGCTTGTTTTTTTTATTTATTTTAACATTGCATTATTGGCATTACGCTATACTATAAAAACAGATTCGGGAAATAAAATTAATGGACAATCTGGTTGTTATACAAGGGGAAAACACTTATATGACTGAGTGCTCTTGTTTGTATTTTATGCTGTACGTCTTTTATGCCATACTATTTCTCCTCCAGTCTTTCTCCATTCTCTCGCTCCCTTATCCGTATTCATTCTGGGTCACCTCTCTCTTCCTCCCTCCATCTTGAGCTATTATTAGTCTCCTGTAGAGTGGGGGGGGGAGTGAAGGGCTTAATTTTGACCCCAAGTCATTTTCCACATTGCACTGCCTCTGGCTGGGTGTCGTCACTGACTGTGAGGGAGAGGATATGAACCCCCAGCCAAGCCTCAGACTCTGTGAGCGAGTGATGAAAAAGAAAATAACTTGCCGTCGTTTCTTCAAACCACCGTGTGCTGCTGTTAAATGCGCACTGGAGAAGCTAGAACACATTTCTGATGTGCTGTCACTGCCAAATCTGTTCAGGATAGAGCCCGGGAACTTTCATCTCCTTTTGTGACGCCATTTTTTTTGTGTTTGGTCTGCTTACTGTGTGTGTGTGTCTGCGTGTGTGTGTATGCGTGCGTATGCCTATTTGTGTTTGTTGTGTGTTATATGTGTGTCAGTGTATGTGTGTATACAGTACGTGTGTATGCCCATTGTGTTCATTGAGTTATATGAGTGTTTGTGTGTGTGTGTGTGTGTGTGTGTCCTTGTGTTTCTCACGCATTTATGTGTGTCCATGCGTGGTGTGTGTCCAGCGCCCTGCGAAAAGGATGTCGATGTCTGGAGATCGACTGCTGGGACGGACCTGACCTGGAGCCGATTGTGTATCACGGCTACACCCTGACCAGCAAGATCCTGTTCAGGGACGTCATCAGCACTATCGCGGAGCACGCTTTCCAGGTATCGACCTCGACTCGCATCCCTCTCCTCTTCTAGCCTTGGAGGAGCCTGGTTCCCTTTGAACCTACACTGCATCACCCGCTGCACCGTGATCATTACGCTTATCATTACACTATCCATCACGCATTTTGCGATTTTTGTTATTTGTAATTGCAAAAAGCTCAATCATAAATGCTATTTCGAGAGAGACTACCGCATGCATGCTCCAGTGCATCTTTTCACGGTGTAATCCGACGGCGGAGCTGCAGCCGCTGCAGCAGAGGACCGCTCGACCGGCACAGGCTCGCCGCGGGCACCCGTTCGACCAGAGCAGGGACCGCCGCTCAACGATGCAGGAAACGTCCCGCCGATCGACACCCTACCCCTCCCACCCCCTTAAGGCATCGCTAATCAATCCCCTGTCTGACTCCAGAGCCCAGTCAGCATCGCCGATGCGGCCCTTTGGCCCCGCGGCTGGCCGCACCGAATTCGAGGCCGTCGGCCGCGCCGGAACAGGGACGCCATTTTACTCCGCGTTACGAATTGAAACGCAGACGCGGTCAGGGGACGGCGCAGAAGCGCGGGTGATGTGCTGATGCATGCAGCGAGACGTCTGACTCAGACTCGACATGTGCGTCTCTGTATCGCCCCGCCGCCACGCCGAGATCTTAAAGGAGAACGCGCGCGTTTCCCTCGACGACAGTAAATCAGATTTCCTCATCCGCGCTTCCTGCCTCCACCGCGATCCAGTAAGATAATTAGACCAGGGACCGACGCAAAAGACGGCGTGGCAGAAAGCGAGCGCTCGCAGACATCAAGGCCTTGCCGCTTCGCAGGAATGAGGCCTTTTCATCACAGAGTGAGGGCGACTTCAAAATGAGAGAACTTCGCCGATTCTCTCCCATCGACCGCCATTACTCACTTAGCTCATTTCCCCTCAGATGCGAGGCATAAATAATATTGTAATTGCATGATCGGGAGTGTAATTACCCCATGGATTATCTCGTTAAGCACTCGATGTAGCCAAACACAATGCACTTGAAGCCTGTCTCAGTGATCAAAGCCACTCCAACAGACTGGCTTTTTTTCTTTCTTTAATACATTGCATAGAGTAGACAGAGTCATAGAAATATGTAATTTGTTTGCAAATTAGGATGTTTCCTACTGGCCGCCTTTCCCTTTTAAAAACTGAATGAGACAGACAGCTTATGTGCGTACACATAGAAAGGCTCTAATTAAAGGAAATAAATTACTTTCATACAGCTACTTTTAACATTATCTAGCTCTTTATACAATATAGTTTCATATTTTCCAGTAAGAAAATTCTACCTATACATATATATATATAATTAATTATTTCTTAAATGAAGCCACAGTCAATGCAGAATAAAACACAAAAGAAGATTGATGAGAATGTCGCCTCCAAAGAGCAAGGTGAACAAAAAAAATAAAATAAAACCTAAAGAGAAAAACAACAACAATGCCCTCTGCTTGCTTCGTAATAGCTGTACTCTCTACCCTGACTGCTGCGGCTGCACTGGAGTCAGCAGATGCGTTTTAATACAGCACGCGTTCTGCAGCTCCCCAGCGGCGCAGCCAGTGAAAGAGCTTTATTTGGCAGGTTCCCTCTGGTTCTCCCCCCAGCGTTGGTAAGCGGGCTACCGGCTGCCGCGGCTAGATGCCCCTCCTCTCGGTGAGCGCTAGCTGTCACCTGTAGTACTGTGCGACCTGCGGCGTGAAAGAAAGCGAGCTGCCCTGCAGGTGCAACGCGCTGTGCGCCTGTGCTGTGAATCGGATGCGTGACAGGTGCCGGGTTCCTTGCACAGGGCTGAGCAGCACAGCTGGGACTCAGTTGGGGATTCCAAATTCCTCCAGAGAAAAAAAAAACTGCCTAAATATATATTTCAAGGCGAGACGTGTGGTGCAGCAAGGGTGACCGAATTTCAACCGATATAAAAAATCCTCCCTCACTTTATGTGCCCTTCTCTGTGTGATACCCTCTCCGCTGTCTCTCTGTACAAAGTTATAAAATACAAAACGGAGACTGCCTGCAGAATAAGTAAGGTGAAATATAAATGCAGCTACATGGTGTTTGGCAGGTTTCCCCCTACCCTGTGATCCTGTCCCTTGAGAACCACTGCCACCTCCCTCAGCAGCAGGTCATGGCCCAATACATCACCACTATCCTGGGGGACAGGCTCCTGGATGCCGGCCTAGACCTCAGCTCCTCCGCCGAGCTGCCCAGCCCACAGGTAATAGCCTCCTCCTGGACAAGGTTACCATTCCCTGGCCTGCACTCGCCCGGAGTCATGCTTTCACAGTCCAGCCGATGGAAATAAACAAACCAAAAGTCTTCATAACTTTCCACATAGCCAGCTGTGCTCAGTGGTCACAAATAACCATATGTGTGGCTGCATCTGAAGGACATTCATTCTGATTCTAGAAAATATTGAAGACGAAGTGTGTGTCGTTGTGTGTGTGTGTGTGCGTGTGATTGTTTCCATTTTTGGACAATATGCATTGCTGACTGGTGAGTGACTAAAAGGGAAAACTAATTTAACATTGCATTAACTACCACAACATAACTAGCATTGTGACTAACTTGATTGTAGGAACAAGTCTTTTGCTCACCAAACAAACTACAGATTGCAGTTTTATCCGACAGGTTTTTAAGTTTCTCTCTGGAGAGAAAGGCTACCGTATTTTAGTTCATTTTAGATTACAAAAACCATTGCAGTGAACCGATTCAGAAGAAACTGACCTACATTATACACATTCTCCTTTCTTACTTTTAAAAAGTGCTTGGAGAAATCAGTTGAAAGCCTTATTAAAAACAAAAGTATGATTATATTAACTCATTATATAACAATGGCCTTGGTGTCCACAGCCTTTCTTCTGCAAGAGAGTAGGTGATGCAGAACGCAGAGAGAAATTAGGCTTTTTTTCATCTCAAAATGGCTGTTCCTCCTGCTGTCGCTCTGATACAGGGAATGCCTGACTCTGGATATCGGCCTGTCAGAGTGTGATATTTCCAGATGAATCTGGGAGATTTGCAGAGAGTGAATGGATGCTACGAGCTAGCTTATGAGGACCGTTTGTTTTCCGTTTTGAAATCGTGCATTTCAGGCATGGCTTAGCTTCAAAAACATTTCTCTCTGTCGTTTTAAAGCAGTCAGGCCGAAAGGTGCCTGCTGGGGGAACCCGGAGGGGAAATGGGTGCAAATTTGTGCCATGTCCCTCTGACCAATTAAAGGGCCGAGGGGCTCACTCAGTGCCCCCTACTTGAACCTCTGAGTGTCAGCCCGCATTCCGTACATCGGGGCGATGGGGTCTTTCATTTGGAGTCTCTTGGAGATAGCCCAGTGCTCATCATTTTAACTCAGTCAGTCTATAACTCAGCAAAGCAGCCTCAACAAACCCTTTGTCACAGAGTGCGTGAACTTTGTTTGGTGCCCTGAAGAGAAAGAAATGCAAGTTCTCAAGTTCTGAGAGATATGTTGTCGAATGGATGGCAAAATGAAGATCCGTGATACAATGGCAGCAGATAAGAAACCACAAGGGAATGACAGGGGAGAGATGCAATTAAGCTGACCTAATTAAGAGAGACCCCCAGAAGAAGCACCTTGCCGTTACATACAAAAATTTTATTTAATTTTTTTTTTTTGCCCTTGAGGGTTCAAAAAATACCCACGAGAAACCTCCTGCCTTATAAATGGTCCAATACTGAGGATTAATGTGGAATAAAATTCTCATGGTCCCTTAACGATAACCAAAGATAAAACTTTACAGCAACCCTTTCTCAGACTAATTACCTCTTGAGGTAAGAGTTTCAAATAACTTCCAGGACAGTGATGTTGAGGGGCAAAGTACAGAGGCGTGGTGAGTGGGCACACCTTGCTTCCATGTTTATTTTTTATGGTTTTGAGAGGAGACATTTTGGCGATTGCACATCATTACTCCAGAATCCATGCCCCACCGTTCCTGAACAAAGGGCCTCAGACAGTCATGTTACTGGATCTCAGTGAAGAGACAGCCAGGCTGACAGGAGTCATTCTCTTTTGCGGAAAACCACTAAAACATTGCACTTGGAGCCGACAACAATAGCAGAGCCTTGGAGCATTTTAGAGGTTTTTTTTTTTCTTTCATTCCAGTTTTTTTTTCTTCCAGTCCAGATTTTTTTTCTTCCAATCCAGTTTTTTTTTTAAATTCCAGTCCAGGTTTTTTATCTTCCAGTCCAGTTTTTATTTTTATTCCAGTCCAGGTTTTTATTTTCTTCCAATCCAGTTTTTTTTAAAATTCCAGTCCAGGTTTTTTTTTTCTTCCAGTCCAGATTTTAAAATTCAGTCAGGTTTTTTCCAGTCAGTTTTTTTAAATTCCAGTCCAGGTTTTTTTTTTCATCCAGTCCAGGTTTTTTTTTTTTTTTTTTTTTACCTCACAAGAAGTTATTTCTCAGTAAAGGGACACCTCGGCCTTTTAACGGTTCTAAAATCAATGCGCTACAAAATCCAGCATTCTAAAGCAGTTTAAGGAGAGGCAACACCATCAAAAACTATGATTTTGGTTCCATATGCCAATTTTGATAAATTTTGATATTTTGCTTCTATAACTTCTATAGCTTCATAAAACGAACAAACTAAAGGTAAAAAAACTGACCTGGTTGAATCATATATCGTTAAAAAGCTTGTTTCCTGGAGCGTACTGCTAGAATGACCATAGGTTCAGACAGTTCATAAAACTTAGTTTAGTTGAAAATAAAGAGAGAGAGAGAGAGAGAGAGAGAGAGATGAAAAGTACAGTATGAGGATGTGGAAATATATTTCATAATTATTTATATGCCAATATTAAATCAATTTGATGGTTTGAAGGCAAAACAATTGCATTGCCAATTAATAGTAGGTAAGAAAATACAACGTTTGCCCGATTTAACAGGACTTTCGTATAAACCACGCCCACTTCCGGTCTTCTATCCGAATACAGATACACAGACAGATAATTTTGTTGGTTGAACAGATACAGATACAGATAATGACGTCTCTGCACACCCCTATTTGGCAAAGAGCAGAGATGACTCCGAGTTATCAGTGTCACAACCGGCAGTGCTAGCCATCGGATTACACAATGTTCTGCATCCACAGTAATTGCAAGAGGGAGATTGCAGTGTAGTCAGTATAAAAGGACAGTGTGGCAAGGTAGAATCAGTGTTGATTATGTGTGCTCCTGGGGGAGGGCATGTGTGATTAAAGTTGGCTTTAAGTGGCGACTGTGGGTAGAGCATGACGTGCCGTATTCGGCTGTGCCGAGCGCCCATTTCTGAAGGACGGGCGTGGTCCTCGTGCTTCTCACTGCTACACAGCAATGCCCATATCAGTCTGGTGAAGTACTGCAGCCCATTGGTCGATGGTCTAATGTCTGTTTCAAGAGGAAGCCGGCTCTCCCGCGACATTGCGTCAAAGTGACCATTAACCAGATTAAGGAGACTCTTGGCGGGTGTTGTGTGTTTACCTACAAACCTCAACCTGCCTGGCTTCACACTACCAGAGACCTAACTAACGAGTATCGTAAACCCAATGCTGAAGGTTGCAGGATGGCAAGGATATCTCTTAAACTTATTAAACTGTCCACGCGTTCCCGATGTACTGTGACATCACGTGGGGGGGAAGGGGAACCTTGAGTCGGGTAACAGCAGCAAGGCTCTGAAAGGGTATAATTTCCAAAGTGATGGGTACGCAATGCTCAATTCGGGTGGGGGAAGGGGGCTGAAAGATTCATGGGTACAGACACAGGATTCAGGATGTAATTATCTTGGGTTTATCCCCCTGACTGCAGCTCTAAATAGTCTCGGTGGGGGGGGGGGGGGGATTACAGAGCCTGTGTCATCCAGCAGACAGAGGCACAGGCCATAACATTCTGTTTAACATACTGCCGCTCATCGATAGTGCCCTTTAACGCGGAGGCTGCTTGGACCTGTGAGGACATGGCTGAGAATGTCAGGGGCTGCTGTTCCTTCCGGAGTCACACTGAAGTGCTCGTCATCTCTAATGGTTGCTCATTGTGCTGGGTGACATTCAAGTTTTCACCAATACTTTGTGTGTGTGTGTGTGTGTGTGTGTGTGTGTGTGTGTGTTTAAAAAAGGAATTCATAAAGTAAATAACAAAACAAATTTAATTTGAATACAAGTGCAAAATAATATTCCCTATTAGTCATTTGCATTCGGTACTTTATTTCTGTTTTTAACAGTCCCCTCTCACCCATCCGAAAACTGATGGCCCCAAACCAGTCAAGTTCATGTAATAATTTCTGTGACTTAGTTCAGTACATGCATATGCATATGCACGCATCAAATACTGTATATAATCATGTGCAAATATCACATTAATTGAAAATACCTTGTAAAAAATGCACATATATCTAAATGCAATGTACATTAATACAGAATGAACACAGGGAATAACTACAGATTTAGATGCATTTAAATGCAGATGTACTTCTCTAATGCATATTTATTGGTTTAGGGAGCATGCTGGATGTCTCCCTGTTTAAACCCGATGTGTATTTGCATAGCACTGTCTCGCCTCTCTCAGGGTGATCCAGCTTCTGTTCTTATCCACACTGCGAGGGGCAGGTCTCTCATCTACTCTAACACAGTTTGATATCCTTGATGAAGAAAGCACTGAACAAATTCACTCTTGTCATATCGTATGCCACGCACATCAGAGCGTTTTGGCGCAGTGCTGCTAAAACGGCACGCAAATCGCAGCCTCCTCTGAGCCCTTCAACTGCAGGAGGAGACAGTCAGGGAAAATTCAGCATGAAAGCACTTTTAGAAATATTTTTGTGCCCGTTCCTTCATGACCGGTCGGTGCCCCCCTCTCCGCAGCCAAACCGAAAGACGCAACAAATTAAGCGTCTGGCCTGACTCTCGGCACAGGCATATAAGAGGCGAGGATGCGGCATGGAGACACGGGGGAAATTACAGTGCCGGTCTCCAGCCCTGTCAACGCCCGCGCAGCAGATCTGTATTAATACGCACCCACCGCCCGAGCAGGCGGCCAGCCCTCGCTGAGCGAGCCAGTGCTACACGAGGTATGCGAGTGACTCCATTTGGCTGGGAACGCCTGTACTTATCCAGTCCCTTAATTCCTTCTGCTTCACCGCGCGAACGCTGTTAGCGCCGCCCAAAACGAGGGAAAAAGAAAATGAGCTGAGGGTTTTTTTTTCGGGAGCAGCTGTCATTCAAATAAAATCGTGGGCTTACGATTTAGGCATAAGCGAAAGCCGCCTCCGCCCCCAACACCCGCCCACCCACGTTAATTATGTTTGTATTATCCGAGGAGCTAATCTGCCCTTCATTGTGAGCAGAAAACACACTCGTTGCGGTTTGCGCAAGGACTGCTGGGGACTTAGCTGAACAAGCCGGCAAGAGATTCCTTAATATGTTAGAACCCTTTATTACCTGGTTGTCAAATACACCAGATTACAGCCATAATGCAAACGAGAGGGGGGTGGAGTTGCGACAGTTACAAGGCTTCACATTTTAAATACGATATGTGCTTCTGGCTGATTACTGCAACTGTTCAGCTATACGTTGCCCAAGAGTGCAACAGCAGCGGTCTGTCTGCGAATGTGATGTGTGGTCCGCAGTGCATAAGACAGATGTCTCAACCACCACGTAACCGCGTGCACAGCAATGGCAAGGCCCTCGTTTCCAATTGAACAAAGTGAGCAGCACAGGTTCATTCCGCTCATGCCTCATCTACACTACTAACCTACTAAATTCAAATTCATATTCACATTGGCTTTATTGGTATGCCAGATATAAATATATTGTAGCCAGAGCAACAATGGATGAGAGGGAGAGACAAAGAACCATAAAATACGTAAATAAAAAAAATTATCTGTTATAGTACATTGGGAGAAACATCATGTTGTAATTATATTGCTGACAGTAATGTTGATAAAATAACTCATTTCTGTATGGTTTCCTTAGTTACCTACTGTTCCTATCATGCTGTCATATGCAGTACCAGGCAACCAAGGTGATGCGTGTTCCTTTCACTGGATGTGTCACCGTTTGTCTTGTATATTGTTGGAGGGATAATTAAAATTCCCAAATGTTACTACACTATGTTTATTGTTGTCATATTTCTCACTGCATGAGGGAAAATTCATCTCTCATCCTCCTCAGCGTTTCTTCCAGTGACATATTACCTGCGTGTTTTAAAATTGATAACAGCTTGGAGAAGGCAACAGAGGTGACACAGGGCACCTGTATCCATGATGAAGCATTAATACACTTTAAAATGGTTCATATTTTTCAGCACACAGAAAGATGAGGCAGCACTTATTATGTCCTTTTAGATTTCCTTTCATGCTCATATTCTTTGGAAGCATGAGTGCGGGATTCTAGGTATGCGTTCTGCTTGATTGACAGGAGTTGCAGTACAAAATTCTGATCAAGAACAAGAAACTGAGCTCCCGCCAGGAAACAGAACAGAGCTTAGAGAAAGACAGGAAAAAGGTGGAGATAGACGAGGGAGAAGAGAGGCAGGCGAGAGAACAGACAGAGGAGAGAGAGGCAGGAGAGGAGGAAGGAGAGGAGGACAGTGAGGAAGAGGATTACAGTGAGGAAGACGAAGAGGAACAGCTGCTAGAGGAGAGCAAGTCCTCCACATCTAAAGGATCAAAGAAGAAAGTAAGTCAGGCTAGACAGCGAGGGTTCTGGTGGAGATGTGAGAGTTAGAAGAAGAACAAAAACCTGAGGTGAAGATTACCATTTACCATGCTGTTAGAATCACTGTATCATTTAGTCCTTTATAAAATGCACATTCAATTTTCACTGAAATCCCCAGATATGGGTCACCTCACTGCCAGGCTGGCACCTATTAGCAGGTCTTGTTTCAGTCACAGAAAAAGCTATTGGTCTTTCACACAAGAAAGAGACAGAGCAGAAGAAACCCCATCTCTATGTTATGATTCTAACATGTCCTCCACTGTGAGTTAACCACAGACTCAAAGGACTAAAAGATTAAAACTGATTAGACTGGGGACTCGCATTTCAGCAGCAAGTCCCAGAGTTCTGCTCTGCCACATTTCTTACACCCACACGCAGGATTTGCTAGCTCCCTTTTTGAGGTCAGTGTATTCCACGTGAACCGAAATGGTGCACTCGTTTTGGGTCGTGTTGAGAAACAATACAACGTTGTGTAACACAGGAATCCGCTCCGATTCCGAGGAACAACAAACAAAAATCAGGTCCCCTGGTTTTTTTTCTTTCTTTCTTTTACACACTTTATTGTCGCAGGGTAATACTGGCCTCTTTGCCCAGACCTATTTCTGTATTATCCCTGATGTGTGAGAACTGTGTGTATTTTACTAAGCATCTGTGCTTCTTATCCAGGGTGGAAGGCAATGCATCTAAAATATGGAAATGAAGAAACTGTAAAGAAAATCAGTGTTATTTTATTTATTCTTTTTTTTTTTCAAAATTCACTTGGTTACCCATGGCAACGTGCTCTTTGGATGAGGCTTAGCAGCCATTCACAGGGTTCTTACAGGCAAACTGAATATCTGAGTGGCGCCTGAATTTGCTCTTTAGCTTGTCAATGTAATCTAAACAAGAATAAATGTAACACTATTAATCATGTGCATTATGAGTATAACTGTAAGTGTACTCGTAACATTACAATGCATTTACTGTGAATTGAAACACCTGAAGAAGTAGCAGCAGCAGCAGCAGCAACCTCATTTCCAAGCAGTTCTGTTTTTAGGTTCCTGCGTCTCCTTTCTTGTGCTCCCCCTACCTTATTTTGTGTTGCTGTACCGAGTTCATTTTTAGGTCTGAACCTCTCTCTCCCCCTAAGAGTTACTACTCTTCTTCCCGTCTCAGATTTTCACCTCAGTCTGACTCCCGTCCCCTCGGAAGGGTGAATAGTGCAGGGTACACTCAGTGCCTGCACTGCACTTCTCATGCACACTCTGATATTATGAATGTAATACAGGGCTACTGTACTCCTCTTACTCCGGTACAATTATGTTTCTTCCTTTTACATTTACATTTTTACATAAAAATATTTACTGAAGCAATTTAATAGCCCTCTCCCGCCTGACCTTTGAACCTGCAGTCTCTGTGTTCCGAGAGCAGCCCTTTAATCACTACACTGCCCTGTTGCTTTTTTCCCCTCGATAAGCAGAAGGGGAAAGTGAAGGTGGCGGTGGAGCTGTCCAACCTGGTCATCTACACCAAGTCCGTGAAATTCGTGAGCTTCAGCCACTCCAGGGAGAGCCAGTGCTTCTACGAGAACACCTCCCTCGGGGAGAAGAAGGCCCACAAGCTCGCCCTGAAATCAGGTGAGAGGGGCGACCGCGCAGGGTCACAGAGCAGGGGTTTGTCCCCTCTGAGGGACGCTGCTGAGGTGAGGAATCCCCCCTCCCCTCACAGCAAAGTGTCTGGAGATCCTCCCACACGAGACGAAGGGCACCATGTGAACGCAATCCATTATTATTAATGATACCCCTGACAGCCGCCTTAATGACAGTAAGTCATTATGCAATAGGGTGACTTCAGTTAAATAGAGCCATGCAGTACAGCCAGAGCACTGGATCAACTTACTAGAAAAACAAAACATGTCCCACCCAAGGATCTGAACTGGTGGCTTAGTGCCCTCAGTGAGCAGGGCATGGGTGTGTAGCTGCATCCTTTTTTATTATTAAAATTATTACCACCAGGGACTTTACTGAACTGGGTTCATGAGCTCACTCAACATGAAACTCACCATGCAGGTCCATAGGCCTTGCTGGAGGACACACAAACAGAATTCAAACCTCAAAGCTTTCCAGTCGCACATTAATATCAGTGCATCGCGTTTATCCCTGAATCGCCTCATTCCCTCAGTCATCAATGGAAATGCCAGAAGAGATAAGAAAAAAAGTTGTTGAAATATATCAGTCTGGAAAGGGTTACAAAGCCACTTCTAAGGCTCTGGGACTCCACCAAACCACAGCGAGAGCTTACCTCCATTATAATGGAGAACACTTGGAACAGTGCTGAATCATCAGGAGTGGCCGGCCTGCCAAAATTTCTCCAAGGGCACAGCAACAACTCATCCAGGAAGTCACATATGATCCCAGAAGAACATCCAAAGAACTCTCTAGCCTCCGCTAAGGTCAGTGTTCATGACTCCACAGTAAGAAAGAAACAGGGCAAGAATGGGATTCATGGGAAAGTCGCAAGACGAAAACCATGCCTCGAAACCAGGACGACTTGCCACTATCCAGAAAATTCTTAAGGAGAATGTCTGGTCATTTGTCCGTGAGCTGAAGCTGAAGGGTAATTGAGTTATGCAGCAAGAGAATGATTCAAAACACAAAAGCAAGCCCACATCCGACTAGCACAAAAGAAACAAAATGAAAGTTTGGAGTGACCGAGTCAAAGTCCTGAATTGAACTCAACAAAGATGCTTGTGGTAGGACCTGAAATGAGCAGTTCATGCTCGAAACCTACCAGTATTTCTGAATTAAAGCAGTTCTGCAAACAGTGGGCCGGATTTCACCCACAGTGATGTGAAAGACTGATATCAAATTATTACCAGAGTTTGGTTGCAGTTATTGCTGCTAAAGGTGGTGGAACCAGTAAAGTAATTAACCAGTTGTTACTTTTTTCACATGGGCGATATGGGTGCTTGACAACTTTTTTCATGAAATAAAAGAATTATTAAAAATGTGTATAGTTTTACTCTGGTTCCCTTTGTCCAATATAACATTTTGTCTATAAAGACCTGGAACCTCTCTGGTTTCCTCTACTATTGCATATTCGTCACACTGAATGGTGTCAGATCTTAAATACGTTTTCACAGCACTGTAATCCCAGCAAACATTGTGTTGTGTACTTAATGGGAGCACGGTCTATTATCACAAAAGCCACCTTAAGAAGACCATCATATAATCAAAATATGGTTAAGCTCACATCAGTCTTTTTATACTTACAATGTTTCACTAGAAGTTAAATTCTTCTCGGCCATGAACGTAGACTTGTAGAGAAAACATCCTGACCAAGGTCATTTAGATTAATGTAAACTTTTGGGACCAGCGTTCGCGTTCTAGGCAGCATTTCAAATGCGGGACACGGTAAGCAGAGAGATGCTTGATGTGAGATGATTGATGTTTGCTGCCATGGCTTGCACTTATTTACTCTTCAGAAAGGAAAGAGCACAGAGAGAGATCGGAATCAAAGCCAGAACAATGTGCATTACCTGCCAGTCTCTCCAACACAGGGGATGGGACAGGGGATCCCCTCAAGCACCAGAGACAGTGAGAGGAATTATAATGCACCCCGCTCCGCTCCTAACGGAAACTTTCATGTTCGCTCTGCAAAGGGTATCTCTGTCACTCTCCCTCTCCTTTCTGTTATATTCAAACCGCTTTGTTGGCTCGGAATACAAACTATATGGCCGCCAAAAAGCGTGTAAACTTTTGCTCAAATACAGGAATTGACATGAGAACGCAGAGTATTAACATAAATTATACATCTTATGTTGCTACAGTGCATGTAGTTCAGCGAGTCTGCTTGGGCCACATCTACCAACATGTACAAATCACAGAGTTTTGTTCTAAAATGTAGGCGTTCTGTACGCCTGATTTATCATCAGTATATTCTTGTTGTTCAGGAAATAAAAAGCAAGCGAGTATTTCACGGTGGACTTTCGGCAGATTTTAATTTGCCCGATAGATGTATGCCAAAAAGACGAGCTTTGTTCGGACAATGAAAATAATCAACATCATCCTTTAGCATAAGGAGGGAAATCTCCAAGCCTTCTGCCTTTTATTGCGACGGCACTATAGCTTTTGGCTACTGGAGAGGGAAGAGACTTTGGTTTTTATTTGTCCACAGAGTTTATTTAACTGATATTGCTTTCGAGAACTGTAATAGCCTTCTCATCTCCCCATCCCTGTCAGATGGTGTGGCCATGGCACACTGCTTAGGGACGAGGAGGTCCTTTAGTGGGCTCGGCTGAAAGACCGTCCCCGACAGCGCTTTTTAAATGGACCTGCCTTCGCGCACTGGTTGGGAAAGCTCAGATCCCAGCGGCAGTATGACATTCCGTTGAGCAAAAATATGTGCTTAATTTAAACACTGACATCGTGCCATCTGCTATCAAGCACACTGCCATTTTGTCAATGGGAGAAAAGCTTGATTAGGGAACCGGATGTCATCAAGATGTGTCCTTTTTAAAGCCAATATATTAATAAGAATACATCAAAAGTTCATTATAGTTTCACATGTCTCTGATTACTTGCCTCAATCTTCAACACACAGCTTCATCTTTGTCCCTGGCCATCTGCTGCACAAATAATCAGCCTGACTCTGCTGCTTCATACAGCAAAGTAACTGTGACACAGCGCGCATTATAGAGTGCAATTACAGCATAACCATTTATTACAACAGGTCTAGTATTAGGCGTATTAAAAATGGAAGAAATTACAACAGGGAACAAATTAACCGGAGTGATGGTACAAAAATAATATGTGAACTTTGCGCGTGCGCGTGTGTGCGTGTGTGTATGTGTGTGTGTGCGTGTGTGTGTGTGTGTGAGTGATAGTGCTGTCGCTTTGTTTTTTGCTCTGGCTCGTGAGTGATAATGGCAGTAAATAATTCCCTCCGCTCCGTTCTGTGTGGCGATGCAGCCGAGCACAAAGGCTGGCATCTCGGGCACACGTCCCCTTTGCCTCAGACTGTCAGGCTCGGAGCTCTGCGATTGGTTCCCAGGCTCTGACTGACAGCACAAGTGAACGCCCAACACAACTGGTGCACTGGAGGTGGTCGTAAAGAGGAAAAAGTAATGGAAGACGAGATGAGGTGCTGCCACAAGCCGCCTCTAGCTATTCAAATGACTAAAAATACAGCATGAGTCAAATCAACTGAGAAAAACGAGCTGAGTCGGATGGGAAAAATATTTAACTGCAAACCCCATTGATTCACTGGTATAGCATGAAACGTTTGTAAACACTTAAAGCTGTGTTATTGTAGTTTGAATTTGTGTGTAATGATGCTTTGAAAACATAGTACGTCTGTATATGAAAAGCTATCGCTTATGGGTGACCATTATCTACTTGCAATTGGAAGATACACGCACACACACAAACCCACATGCACTCTGACATTTTTACACACTAGTCTCTGTGGTTTCACATTTGTACCGTCTATGTCAGAATATAAAGCCCTTATGTTTACTGATGAAAATTCTAAATCTAGCTAAAAAAAAATCTAGAAAATAGGGGTTTGATAATTCTGTTTGCTACAGAACGCATTTTATTCTGTGAGGTTATCTGAATTCACAAGATCATCTCAAAAACACAACATAAACAAAACCTGACATTTAGAAAAAGAATAAAAACACAGGCTGAGAAGTTGGTACTGATGGAAAAAAACTGTTTAACTGACAAATAAACAGTGGCTACAAAAAACACCATCATCTTGAAAAAGACGCTCAGATGAGGTGGAAAAAAACTCTACTCACAGCAACAACAGTTCCCCAGTCGATTTAGCCAATCCTTCTCACTAAAAAGTCCAACAATTAGGCACATCTATTTACTGCAAGATTTCCATCTAGAGAAACTTCCAATGCTCATATAGCATGATAGATGAAATGGGTACTGCAGGAGAAACGAGAGAGACAATAAAGTGGGCACAAACTTACAGAGAATAGGCATCATGGGAAAAGAGTGCTGAAATAAAAGGTTATCTGAATAAAATTTAGTGCCACTACTAAAAGCACCATTATATTCAATCATGGTGTTTATACAGTGACAAGAAATGATCCCAAAGGGCAATATTTATTTATTTATTTTTTAAAGGAAAAAAAAAAACTTTATGGCATTAAGGATTGCATTGTAAAATAGGATGCGAACTATGTGTTTTGCCGTCGCTTCAACAGGTTCCCCCCGAGGCGAAGTCCATGGTAAAAATGCATTTTACGTTGTGACGTTTGGCACCCCTCAGTAACCAGACGTTTTGTCTGTTCTCCATCAGGTCCCGAGTTCGTCCTCCACAACGCCAGATTCATCAGCAGGATTTATCCAGCCGGCTCCCGCACGCTGTCCTCCAACTACAACCCCCAGGAGTTCTGGAACATGGGCTCCCAGCTGGGTAGGCCTGTTCATTCTCACTGCTGCACACAGCATTACTCATGCCCTTAATAAAGAGGCTGTACAAAATACAGGGAATACAAAATGTCGGTAATGAGCTACATTGTTTGCTAAATAAAAATGGAAAATTATAATTATTTTATCGCTATACAATTGCTCGGTTCATATAATTTTTTTTGGTCTTCAAAAGGATAGGTGTCAATTATTCACACCCCTGCTCTCAGTATTTTCTGCATTCTGACTTTGCAGTGATAGCACTATTGAGTAGTCTTATGTGACGGGCTGTAGTGTTTTATGAGACTGGGGAACATATTGGGGGCTGAACGTATTTGACCATTCCTCCATACAGAATCTTTCAAGATCATTCACAATCTTCTGTCTGTGCGTGCGGACTGGCCTCTTCAATTCAAGCCACAAGTTCTTGATACGGTCTGGAGAGTCAGCCATTACAAAAACAGTAATTTTATGGTCAGTTAACCATTAATATTGACTTTCAGGTATGCTCTGGATCACATACTAGCAGTAGAAAGACCAAGGTTTAAACTTCCTGGCAGAGGGATACTAGGTTTTTAACCAAAATCTCCTGGTACAAATATGTCTTGGTATGTTACGTTTTGGCCTTATCTGACCATAGCATATGGTTCTACACAAAGTTCAGCACTGGAACACTGATTGGAACCAGGTGTTATGGTCAGATGAAATCAAAACTGAGTTTTTTAGCCACACACAGGATCGGTGATATTGGTGTCAGAAGAAGGAAACTTATATCGAAACAACGGCAAACCGATGGCAAACTGTTGTTGATTTTTAACGTTATGCGGATGTTTTGCTTCTACTGGTCCCGGGAATCCTAAAGTATCTCGAAATATTCTGTAGGGAGAAAAGGATCTCCCTCAGTGTGTTAATAAATCTCACAAAAACACTGTTGAAGAGGACTCAAAGCCTCTTGGTAATTATCACACTGCTGTAACTACTTAATATTTAAATCAGCATTGAAGTCAAAGTTAAGCTACTTGCACTTTAATATTTCAGGTTGTAAAACTACAATTTCTCTATACTGTGAAGGATTTATTTTATCAAATCCTGTATTATCATGAGAAATAAATGGATAATTTAAGGATTTATTTTTTCAAATCCTACATTATCATGTGAACTATAGGAATAATTAAATTCTGGAAAAGCCTTGGAGCATGCAAAATTGCATACACATGCACGCATGCATGCGCACACTCACACTAAGCCTAGATCCAGAAGGCTAAAGATGTCATTGCGTAACACTTAAACCGATTTACTGATTGGTCATCATGTGATATTTTGTTATGATTCATCTTTTTGGCATGGCTGCTTTACATATCTACTCAAAGAGAGCAGATATCAAAATATGGAGCACAGTGCACAGCATTAAATCACTGTAAAGCTTCCAAAGGAAAAAAAAGAGAGTATACAGACTTAATTTGTGCAGAATGACGGAGATCTGGTTCTGCGCTGTCTGTGCACGTACGCTAGTCAGACACGGCATCCATTACACTGCTCAAAACTGAAAACGGAGCCAAAAGCCCCTCTGTGTTTGCTGCTCCCTGCTGAAGACTGAGCAGAACTCCTCTCCACGCCTCGCTGCCCGCAAGCAGGCTGAAAGCGGCGCTTCCGAGAACTCCGGGGCGAGCCAAAAAAACCCGCCGAGCAGGCAGGTCAATGATTAATATCGGTAAACGGCACTCTGTAAATGCGACAAATCATACGTTTTTTGTTCTTTCCGGTTTTATTATTTTTGTTGTACTATATTTGGCTCAGAACTTACTCAGCAAATTGTACTCTAGTTGTACTGACACTGAAAATGCAAACGTTTCAGGATTGATAGTCATTCAACTAACCGTGTCGATGCAGGACCAAGAGGCATGCAATTGTCAATTTACATATATGAGCTTTGAACAGTTCTCTGCCTACCCATTAATTATAGAATATGTCCTTAAATTATATTACATAGATGAGTGATATTGTGGCGAGTCTAGACTTTTCACAATTTTTTTAATCACCCAGTTTACACAAAATGCATCAACTGTGAGCATCTAATGGTAAGAAATATGAATTTTGATGCATTGTTTAGTATACAGAAATGACATAGCATTTATGATAACAATACGGTCAAGTGATCAGTGATATTCTTTATTAGCTTTGCCAATTACTTTTAAAAAAAATTTTTCATTGGGTAAAATAAATTGTGCCAATAGTCTGTGACCGTGCCTCGCCATTTTAAGAGCACAAAAGCTATTCAATACTTTACATCAAAGTCGTTAAGAAATTAAATATAGATTTGCAACACAAACAACAAATTGATCTATGTTTAGCACAAGTCAACTGAACAGCTGGGGTAAATTAAAATATGTTGAAACTTAAGGCACCTGTATAGAGGCCTACTGCATGCTGGGAGGTTTTTCCCCTTGCACGTGTATTTTGTTTTTCTTTCTTTTTGTAATCAATGGGAGAAATATATTCCAAATGGGAGGGCACAAGATTGAGCAAACAGCCTGTCATCGGTGTTCGCCCTATGACTAAACCCACACGGGACCCATGTTCTCCTGTGAGATAGTTGGTCCATTGGCCAGCCAGCATGCAGGACTTTATTTTTAGCAGTGTAAGGGGTCCATTGTTTGGAGGACTCCAAATGAAATGTCCCCACACGTTCCCATAACATCAGCCACCACTGGGGATTCTCTCCGTGTGTCATGACAACTGAATACACACAAAGTGCAGCCACTGATATATGTACCCTCCCAGCACTCTCAGATGTTAAGGCTGTGTATATTTGTATACTTCAACGCGGGCCTGTTTGGGCCACGTCCCTCGTGCATTTGCTCTGATGTACTGTAGCAGGCAGCCAAGTGAATCATTATTGGCACTGAAAAACACAGCAAAGGCCCCCAGGGCATTGTGGGAAGGGAAGCGGGACATCCATCACCGACCTCCTCTGCCGCACGGGGTCATGTGTCTCCCAGCTGAGCGGCACCACAAAGCGACGCGGCGAACCGAACACCACCGGAGACCGAGACGAGCGAACAGGCACGCTGGTCAAAAGACAGGTGGCTGAACATCTCAGACTGGAAACTGGAGACTGAAGACAGGGAACCGCAGAGTCTGAAGGCACGACACAAAGGGATAGAAACCGGGGGCTGAACTCCCAGGAGGGTCCTAAATACACGACAGTGAGGTTAAGAGACAGGGAACAACAAGACAGGAGATTAAAGACATGTGAATAGAGGCTAAAGGGAGAAGAATGGAGAATAAAGACATGTGAACAGAGATGAACGAGAGGAGAAAAGAGACTGGAGACAGGAGAATGGAGACTAAAGACAGGAGAACGCAGGAGACCTGTATCTGAAGACTGCAACCTGCAAGCTAGGAGAGTGGATACTAAAACAGGCGTGTTGAGAATATGACTGCACACTGTAGACTACAGCAGCACTCAGTGCCAGACTCTAATGCCGCATCTGCAAGTCTGCAGATATTACAACCCACGCTTCAACTGGCACATCTCCTGCAATATTAAATGAGAGGGGCGCTCATGCTTGAGTGAAGATGAAGCCTTCCGGAGCATTCAGGAGGAACGCCGAAGCAATTCCCACATGGCAAGAGGGGATTTTAGAACATCTTCAGGGACTTCCACACTCATTCTGGAGTTCCATAAGCAATCACAATCAATGGAGAAACACTTCAGAAAGGCAGCTTCATAATCACAGAGTATGCAGTGATGATTACAATACCACACATACAAGAACTAGGCTAAATAAACGATCTTGTAGATTCACCCCTAGCTTTACCAATGGCTTCACACTAGCTAAGGTATAAAGCAGGCCTAAAGATGCCTACTGTGGTACAGCCATCATGGGTTGCTGCCAGGGTTCAGCTTATGTTCCCAGCATGCAATTCTGGTCACAGGCGTTCAGCCAAGGGTGATGGCAGATTCTAGAGCAGTTCTCTGTATGCACTAGTTTTCTTTTTGTTTTTTTACCACTGTCATCTCAGTTTCACACCACTCTTAAAATAAAAACATCTTCAGAAGCAAAACTAACGCAAAATAAAATTTCATTTTGCTTTAATATCTAATAATACATTTAGCAAAATGCTATATTTAATTAAAATACCTGCAGATTATTTACTCCATTGCTAAAATATTTTTTAAAAACTATGACTATGGCCCCATTTTTACAAGGTGAAACATACATAAACTTGGCCATAGTTAAGAGTACAGTACAGGTTGAAACCTGAAAGTCAGGACCTGATGTCTGGATCTTTGTTCCTTGCAGTGGCTTTGAACTTCCAGTCCCTGGGATTGCCAATGGATTTGAACAACGCCCGTTTCCGAGACAACGGGGGGTGCGGCTATGTCTTGAAACCACACTTCCTGAGGAGCCACGGGGCGACCTTTGACCCTAGCTCCCTCCCGCCGGACCTGAAGCCTGTACAGGTCCTGATGAAGGTACTGTGCCAATGTTGAGCATTCACATCCTACCAGTGCGCTGGGCTCTCCAACCAGTGGCTGGAAAAAAAACTAGACTAACAGCATTGCACTTCTGGCAACTGGTTCCCGAAATTGTTGGCCCACTAGTAGGTTTTGGTAGCTGTAGAAAATAACTTGGAGATACACACTCTATGAAGACTCAACCTTCCATTTGTGCTCTACAGTGCAATCACTTTACTGTACACACAATGTCAGCACTTGATTCCTGGGTACAGTAACTGTTGATGCATAGTTCTGTAGCTCTGTAGTCATTTTCAGCAGTGCAAAAAGCCAGCCAATACTTCCACATAGCTGGAGTTACATTACCATAGTATATGTTTGATTGCATCCACATATGAGTGAGTCAGTGTGAAAACACCGGTTGTTCATGGTGGATCATGCATTTGGAGAATTCGAGGAGACTTTGAGTTATGGTCCGATGACAGGCACTGGCTGTGATACACCACAGCACTTACTGAATTAATGTGTTTGGAGGTGTGCAGACATCGTGTGCTCGTGTCATTATGGAGTGTGGAATTAATATTAACTCCCTGGAGCCCTGATTTATGGTACACTGGGGCACGCTTTATTAGAAATACCATATATTACACCGTGTACCACATTTCATTCCAAAAGCAAACAGGTTCTGGCCACAGACACACATCCTGAGTCACATGAGCCGAGTTCTTGCACTAGGGTGAGACAACAACATGCATTTGGTCACAAAGTGCCGTCTGGTTCTGGAATCGTTCGTGCGTGAGTATGTGGGAGTTTACATGTGCATGTGGAGTGGTGAGGAGCATGCTGGGTATCTGTGCGTTGGAGGGTTGTGTGCTTGTGTGTGTGTGTGTGTGTGTGGGTGGGTGGCGCTCCATGTGTGTGCATGCCTCATTAATGAGAAGGCAGTCTGCACGTGAAGAAGGATATTTCTGCGAGGGCCATGGTCAAGTTCGAGAGAGGGATATTATACCTGTGTGAGTAGCTGGGACTTTTTGTTAATAATCTGTCAACTGGATAACTGGCTGTAGCACTGCACAGGAAGGGAGGGTTTGTTTGGCGCACAGCATAAGCATTCTCACTGCATGACTGTCAAGCCGTTCAGGCATCGGCGGCTGCGTAGGTGTAGGTCATCGCCCGCTGTAATCTTAGAAAAGACATCAGACTACCTGTGTATATAGGACTCGGTGCTTTTCTCTCCCCCCTGCATTTGGCAGTTTTTTGTTTTTTGTGTGTGTTTTTAAAAAATGCAGAATCCTGCGTTAACACAACCCCTGTGGATGGCAGAGGGGGAAGCACGGTACCATGGTGACAGGACGTGTTACACTGTCAGGAAATGCGTGTTAATTGCCACTCTCCCAACTTAAAGGTGGAAATAGTAGCAATGGGAGAGGAAAAAAAAACGACTGATAAACTGGTGAGAATACATGGGGGGAAAAAACACTGTTCTACACTGAAAGACACCATTAATTGCTTCAAATGTGGATTCATAATGTCTGATAGCTCCCACTAATTTTAGATTGATTTCGCCTCACCCTCCCATTACTCTTTGGGTAGCAATTTGTTTATGTGCTAACTGGACCAGACAGCATCATCAATGTCCTAGCAGGTTTCCCATCTCAACCCACAATCACCAGAGCCAAACATCCCTCCCTCCCTCCCTGCACACACACACACACACACCCTAAAGGAATTCCAAGTTACCTAAAAGCCCCAAGACTCAAAGTCCCTTTAATATTGCACAGTTCTGCTTGCTGAGGAAAGGCTTCTTTCCCTTTGCTTTAGTGCCATCTTTAAAGTATGATGTCTGACCCGCACCCAGGTAATAGGCTACCTGAAAGCGGGTTTAAGTGTGACCCAGAGTGCATCGGTGCTCTCCATTCCTCTACATCACGGCGGATGACCTCATCTGCTCCACCGATTTAAATCCATAGCATTACCCGCCCCTCCATAATTCATGTCACACCGCGCGGGAAAGGTGAGGAGCGTGTTCGGGGGCGTGGCGGGGGGGGGGGGGTGAGAATGAAGGGCCGCTCCTTTCAAGATGGGAGCGCGCCGAAAACCAAAGGTGCCCGGGGTCGGTAATGCACTCCAGCATCCCCAAATGACACACACTTCCACTGTACCCCATAAACTGTCCATCAAGAGCCCACCTCCTTCAAGAACAGGGCCGGCTTCACGCGACTGACGGGTCCTCACTGTATGGGGTAAGTAACGAAAGCAGACAGCCCTTCCTGAGAGGGGGGGGGGGGGGGGGGGGCGGATCAGAGCGCACGGCACACGGAGGAAGCACACGACCTGGACCTACCTTTCGCTGTCAATGAGAGATTGATCACCCTCTCTCCTGTTCTCCAATGCATCACTCTGACCCACACCACAGAGACACCGGGCCACGAGTCGATATCACCGCGCCCCCCTCCCCCCGTCCCCGCGTCCCCCGCATCCCTGTCCCCGCGTCACCGCACCGGCTCTCCGCCGATGTGACCGCCAACGAACCCAATATCGACAGCGGCTTTTATTTTGCCGCGTCTTCCACTGGAACCATCCTAAGGCAGAAAAGCCTTTGTGGGGGGATGATCAGCCTGACACCAATTCTTCAGCGAGTGAAAATATTCGAGGAATACAATGTGTGGAAAAACTATTCTTTCTCTCAAGTGATCGATGAAGACAAAGCATCTCCATCTGCCTTATTCCAGTGCTCTGGCATTGTACACTGAGGGGGTGGGGAGGGGCATTCTTAAATAAAAAAATGATACACACAAATTTTTTTTTGGATTTTTAAACCCTTGTTATTACACCACGGTCCCTCTGCAGGAGTATTCTGTCATCGTTTATTACGTAACTCATTGATCTGGTAAAAACAAGCGGGAACAGGGCAGGGGTGCGCGACTGTGACTGCGTGTGTCCTGCCGGGGCAATGCTGGCGGATTAGAGTCAGTGCATCGCTGTAGCTCCTAAACCCGTGCATGCAGGTTCAATTCCCAGATGGGGGGCGGTGCCTCTGCACCCTTGGAGCGGGGTACTTTAATCCACAACACCCACGCATAAGTTGCCCTTAACAAGGGCAGATAAACGACATGTCGCCTAATTCTTTGGGGGGGGGAGTGATCGAGGAGCCGGCGGGACTCGACGCCGCAGCGTAACGAACGAGGTGACGGTCGCGTGCGCGATGCGCGGCCCAATCCGTTGAAGAGCAGTTGCGCAGCCTGACCCGAACCCATTTGTCACGCGGATCCCTTTAACTGCATCCAGCTGCTTCGGTTTTCAGCGTTCGCTGTAACGATGATAACACACACAAAAAAATCCGGCGGATCTCCGTTATGTAAAGCGCACCCCGGGGACGCCATACGGAGAGCGCAGCTGCGCGCCACACATCACGTCCGCTAATCTGTTTTCTCTCGCCGCCGCATTATTCTCACCCAAAAGGCCGCTACCGTTCCCGACACCGTCACCTCGGGGAGGACTCGCGTGTGAAATGCTGCCACCTAGCTGCGGCAGCGGGTAAAAGCCCGTTTGCGTGTCCGAGGACGATCCCGCTCTTCTGACGTCAGTTACTGTATTCGCGCTGCGTGCACTGTAAAGGTATTCCAAAGTTCAAGCCCCGAGTTTGCCAGTCCCTTTAAGAGAGTGCAAAAACCAGCTTAGCCAGAGTGTTCCAGAGACTGGGCATACCATTCAAGGTATGCATCCTGGCAGTGAAATTCTTTGTTTAGGAATCTTTTAGATTCATACAGTTGGATATTTGCTGAACTAGGTGAGGTACACAGATTGATAAATAAATTTTTGAAAATTATTTTAACCTATACCCCTTGCCAATTTTCCTCTCTCTTATATAAACCATCACCTCTCCAGTCCCCTCTATCACCAAAAATGTTGTTCACATTGTGTCTTCTGAGGTTTGCTCCTAAGTGACTAGAAGGATGGCGCTCTGAGAATGGCCGTACGTCTCTGGAAGCGCTCCCACCGAACGGGCTTCAGGCAGATATAAATAGCTGTTTTGTTGCTGAATTATTCATCCCATTTCAGAGGGGAAAAAGCCGCATCTTTGAACCGCAGGCAGACCCCCTGAGATCTGCATGCGCTCCGTACGGCATGCACTAAGGGCCAAACGCCAGCTTCAGACAGCCCGGGGGGTGGGGGTCGTGCCTTGACCTGCTATGCGTGGGAAAGCATGCCTACCCCCCCCCCCCCCCCACAAGGTTCACCACAGGGGTATGGTTCCCTTCACAGATTGGCTGTTTAGCCATTTATTTCCTTCTTCCTATCGAAAGACATTTCATAGATGCACTCCTGGTAAATGGCAAAACAACATCGTTTTCCCCATTGACTCTGTGGTTCTCATTTTTCATGATGATACTGCGATACCACAAGATGGCCGTCACATTCCATCATGTCTTTTCTCAATAAACATAAGTATGATCCATACAGCATGTCCCAAATGCAGAGATGCAGATTTGGGATGCGTTTCAGATATGGAAATGTTCATTTATTTTGACCTTGTGTAGCCTACTGCATGGCTGAGTGATACTCCACTGAAGAGTTCCTAGAATATTATGACTTTTTCTCGAGAATCACCACTCTGCTCCAGAATTCCCACAGCGGACTGCCCCTCCCCTCGCATGGCCATCCCCACACAGCCTGTTTACCCACCCGCCCACCACACGACCCCATCGATTCAGCCGCAGGACTGTGAGGCGGCTACAGGGACCAACAGGGGGGCGCTGTTCCATTTCGGAATTCCAGCAGGACGAGTTTCTGCTGAAAATTATTTATTTAAAAATTTCTTTGTGTTTTTTCTATGATAAGTGTCTGGCAGGTTTTCAACCCCAGGGTCCCAATCTTTTCAATAGGACAACCCCCCCTCCCCTGAGCACTGTCCCTGTTGTAAATCCCTGAATTTCAGAGACCGGCACTCAGCCCAGCCCATCCCCAGGGACCGTAGTGGAAAGCGCTCTTTATAAAGTGGGTCAAAGCGGCATGCTCTGGGCATGTGCGCTGGCCTTGGCACAGCTCACTGCTCAACGAACGCTCCGTTTTTACCCCTCGCGCAGGGCACTGCAACCAGTGATGTCACTCAGCGGACACCGAACAATCACAACCGTGAGGCAACGTCAGAGGTGCAAAATCCAGGTTGAGAAAGACCTCCCCAGTATTTTCTTCCATTCAACTGGATTTGGCAATTAGCATAATTGTTCAGCCAGGAGGTAACACCAATTAGTAAAATCAGCTGGCTGAGTTCAGGAGAGGAACAAACACACAACAGGACTTTTACTTTCTGACCCGCAGACCTTCCACCTCCAGGCAACACTGCAGCACCCTCCCCTCTCCCCTCGCTATCCCGTCTCTGAAGGGACTGACGCAGTTGGGCGTTTTCATCAGTGCTCGTACTGGTCCTGATAACGCACGCTGGTTTGTCTTTGAGCCGGTCGCGCCAGCTCCACTCGGCTGCAGATAAGGGCGCCGGACTCCACGCTGCTCCTAATTACCCTCTTTCCCACAGTTCTGTTCTGCCGGGTTTCGCTCTGCAGAATCGGAATTACGACCAACCCCACAGACACACATGCACACTACACACACACACACACACACACCAACAAACACGCACACACACAACAACATGTGCACACACACAAACACGCATCAGCAAGCTGTCCTAAACAATAAATTTTCCATGCAGAGAGGCATGCCAGATCAGAAATAGGACCCGCTTTGCAGCTGCATCAGCCGTAATCAGAATGGTATTCACCGCTTTCATGCATCACAGGTGTTTCCGCTGATTAAGATAGCCTTCATCTCAGTTTTCCACCAGCGTTGTAAGGGTGAGATAGCGATCGCGCCCCGCGGTAAAAAAAAAACACAACGATTTAAGTGTGAAATGCGCGTAAAATTAAAGAAGTAGCTGTTACTCCAGGGAGACAAAGCGAGCACAGAAAAATTGAATCAAGCGTTGAAGTGGCATTAGAAACAGTGGCTGCTATTGCCTGCAGTAAAATGTTCTAATTCTTCTTTAAGGTTTCTGTACTTTTTGAGAACTGAACCCATTACAACTTTATGATGGGGCAGGCTGCATAATGGCTAGATATTCAGTCTTTAAAAAAATGAATCCTCTTGCTTCATAATAGAGGTAGATGGGTGACAATAACTCTGGGAATATTGGCAATGTTGCTTTTGATTTTGTTAAACGTGTGTTTTGAACGCACGCGTGAGGGACAGTGGATGACTGTCAAAGGTGAATGTGTGCATGTACATGTGCGTGTGTGTGTGTGTATAGGAGAGAAGTCGCTTTTCACTTCTGAGACATACTAGCCTTGAAAAAAAGCCTTTGTTACAGCTGTCTATGCGCTTATAAAATGAATGGCAGAACTGTATTATTATGTAAGTTGCAAAGTGTGGATTGATAATAGGAACACCTTTAACGTCCACTATGTGTTGACATACAAGGTTGTGTACAACAGCCAAGTAAAAGTAACTGGGGGTTGGGGGGGGGGGCCGGGGGCTGAATGGTTGGGAAATTCACTGACAAAAGGTGCGTGTTCCTGCTTTTGTTTGGCTCCAGGTGATAAGCGGGTCCAACCTCCCCATCTCCAAAGCTGGCAAGCCCATCGACCCCTACGTCCGCGTGGAGATAACCGGGGTCCCGGCCGACTGCCGGAGGATACAGAGCGAACCCGTCAAGCACAACTGTGAGTGACAGACCGCCAGGCTGCACAGGCCTTTCCCCCGCGGCTCACATCTCCACAGGGCTGATTTGCTGTGCAGTGGACCCCCCCCCTCCCCCACCTCACTGCCCTGATTGCATGCTACACATTTATGCCTTCCCTGATTTGGACAGTACCTTAGTCTACTGGTGGCCCAAACGTCTTGAGTGCTACAAAACACTATTGTCTTTTAACAACTCTGAATATCCAGCTGTATGCTTTATCTAGTTGGACGGAAAGACATCCCCCACCCAAGGGAACAAATGCACAAAAGCAGAGTCAACACCAAGGGACAGTACCTACTCCATAACCCGAAAACACCACACCCCTCTTCACAGACACCACATTTTCCTATGATCTGTCTTTACACTCCTTCCACAGCACTGTAACCTGTCATTGTTACTTCTCATTCAGCAGAAGACCATCATTTTCTCATTTCAACACTAACCCTTTGTTGCTATGGCACTCAAGCTGTTGTTGCCTCTCCAGCCATGTGGAGGCTCACAATGTATTACTCACTACTGTGAAGGCATCGGTAACATCATGCTGGGAATATAATCACCGAACAGGCACAGATGCATGTATTCTGTTTTGAGATGCGAAAGAGTGAGAGAGAGAGAGACCCAAAACTAAGAACGAATCACTGCAGTGCACTACGCCGATTCGGATAGGTTATTACATCAACTTTAAGAGGATAAATGCACGGGACTGCGCCAGTTCACTGCGATTAACGAGGCAATCAGCGTGCTCTGTTGTCCTGGGTGGTTTGGTCTGATTTTTGTAATTCACTGGAGCAAGAACTGTTCAGAGATTACAAGATTATGGAGCACTGCTAAAAATAAATTTTCAACACAGTGCAACAAACAACTATACCGGGGCCCGGTGCGAAGACCGCTGATTTTGAAATAACTGCGTCAATCTCTCATTCTCTCAAAGTTAGTCATAACGGCACTTGACAATCATCCGAGTGTGAGAGGAAAAACGACTGTTCTGGGCGATAGACTCGGGAAAAGGGGTCAGCTCAGGCCTTTCGAATATACAACGTTTAACTAGGACCATCTAACACATTTGCAGCAAAATGTGGGGAACACGAACAAATAGGTAGCCTACTGTCTAACTGTCACCTGAAAAGCTCGCTGCTGCAGCCGCGTCGAGGTCGCTGGTCACTGCCTCGCCATCGGCTGGTCTGTCCGTTTCCACAGCTGATTCCACTTCCAAAGCGCCTGGCACGGCATTGCTGAGCAAACGAGCAAACATGGTTAGCCGCGCTCGTCCCCTCCTCGGTGGTGTTAACACGCTCCGCAAGCACGGTGTGGCTAGCATCCGGCGGAGCAGCTCGTTTCAACGCGGAATTCCACTATCAAATGTAGAGTCGGAAAATGTTCCAAAGTTTGGTACCTTGACGACATTTTCAGACTTTTTATTGCACCACTGAGCAGCGGAGGTGCCAGTGTGACGTAAAGAACATCTGTCCATGCTCTTCGTTGTCTGCTGGCTTTGCATTTTCACGTTGACTTGTGTAGGCTACGTTACTTGGTCTAGTCAAGCTGTTTACACATCCCAGAAGACCACGCGTGATTGATAACACTTTCTACACTTTAAAAATGGTAAACATTACATTCACCGCGCGCCCAACCGGGGAACTATCCAACAACCCGGTTTCCAAGTTTATTATATAAAATAAATATAAATTGTAATTTTTTTCGTTTTTTATTTGATTCTCCTACCTATTGCGACATAGGCCTATGTGTCACAATAGAAACCTAAATATTCATTGTGACGTTAAAAATAATGTGTCTGTGGTTCATTTCCATTGGTTCATAATAGCACTTAATTTTAATGCTGTTTCGTTAAGCCCTGCGCTGTTGTGTCTTGTGTTTTAAAATGATGGTTTAATGTTGAACTTGTCGAAAATGTTTTCAGGTAACCTGAAAATTGTTAATTGCACATTTGCTCGCAGGGAATAAAGGGCCTTAATGGGACTGTGGTAGGACCCATTGTTGAGGCCGTCCACAAACTTGAGAATCACGGTGCAGCTGTAGCCTACCTTATGCACCATAGTTAGCACTGCTAGCCCATTTGAGGCATGTGGTCCAAAGGACACTGCGACAAATTGTTTGCGATTGGACGTCTCTCAAAAAAGTGTGTCAGTTTATGGATTAATACACTTAGAAGTCTTTGTTCTTCTCCTCAACAGGCACTTTTTGTTGCATAAGACATAGCTACCTGATGACCCTGTCTGTATTTTTTCTGTTATATATTTTTTAAAATACTAATTACTTTGCAAAGCAGTTTCACTATTCCATAATCCTTATATACAGGGTAAACTGAATTTGAGAGAACCAAAATTTGGCGTTATTTCCCCTGAAGAGCCTTCATGACAGTCCTCAAAAAAGATTAATAGACTGTTAGTTTGTCATTAGGCTGGGTTGGGTGTCCCTGTGTGCATTCTCTGTACTTATGTCAATAACAACCAAATAAAAAAAACAGTGTATAAATGGCATCAGTGAAGAGTTTAATTGGTTATGCGCCTTAATCTTTTCTTAATATGCTTATCCTGTACGAAATGTATTCCCTCCCTGTCATTTTCCATTCAGGGTTGTTATTTCCATTTTCAAAGGCAGAGCGTGAGAACCCCTTGATTAAATTATGCATACAGTAAGTGATGGAGAGAGAAAATATTTTAGAGAAAAGTTGCTCCCCCCTCCCCCCCCCCCCCAGCCCTGCCCCTGAGAACATCAGTCAGCAGCAGAGATGGCACGCTGTGCCAGCCAGTTAATTAACGGAGGCTGTCCTGAGGACACGCTCCTTAAACTTCAGGGGGAAAGGCGGAGTGGGGGGCGATCGCGGACGCATATTAAGCAGAGCCCTGCTTTTAACTCCGGTCAACCGGCTCCCCGCACGGCAGGTCAGGCGAGGCTTCGCTGTACGCCACACCGGTGCCGACGGCTCCGCGGCAGCGCGCTGCGACTCTACACGGCCAGTGAGGGCTCCTGAACCAGAGCAGAGGCATCATAGCATTACCGACGATCGTAGCCAATGTCACCTATTATTGAGGTGCTGTTGTTTTTTCAGTGAAGGCCTTTAGACGCTATTATTTTTCCACTTCTGGCAAGTGTGCCTCCCCAGTCTTCCTGCTCAGGCCTGCGCGGCGCCTACACATCTCGCTCTGCATATCAATGGGGAAATGCTTGCCTGTGAAGGCGAGCGCACGCTAGGCTTGCTCCCAGATTGTGCTTTTGGGTTTTGTTGTTGATTGCTACAGTTATGCCCAGAGGGCCATTTGTAACAGAGAAGCAATTTTAATCTCCTGTATTGTAAGAGAAGGGAACCTTTTGCCTCTCATATTGATGGCTCTCTTTATTTCTCTCTCAGTCTACCTCTATGGCATTATTGAAGAACCGTTACTGTGATTATGAAGCTAATATGCCAGTTTTCTGTGCATTGTTTTTTTCATAATGAGCGCGATGTGAAAATGTGATTTATTGCTCCTCTCCCTGAGTAAATTGTAGTGGCAGCGATCGCTGCAGGTAGCAGCCCTTGACCTCCACACAGACCCAAGCTCAGGTTCTGCTGCTTACGGAACTGTAACGTTTTCATCTTCTTCACATTTTTTCCTTCCCTCCACCATTCCTGTCTGTTTAACACCTGTTTCCCACCCCCCTACCCCCCCTTTTTATGTTTATTTTATGGGTAGTGTATTGTATGGTGGTTGTCAATAACCACGCAGCCTGATTAAAATGTTATAATTTCTTTCCATATGTTCTTCACCTTAATTGTACAGTGTTTCAATGTAGAAACAAATCTTGCTTCTGTATGTGCCAGTCGGTAGCTATAAAGAGAATGTCCTTTATATTATGATACCTCTTCTCTTTTTCACTGTAACAAATCACCCATCACCTGTGAAATGAATGACACTGGTGCATTATGGGGGCGTGAGAGGCTTTCAGGGAGAGTTTTATTTTATTAATAATAATAATAATAATAATAATAATAATAATAATAATATAAAACTTAACAAAATTGAGTCTTTGGGGGCTCCTGCGGCACTTCAAAGTTTCCTTGTGAGGGCCGAGTTTTGACCGAGTAAACCCTTTGTGCGTCTGCACTTATAATCCCCTGCTCTGAAAGTGTGGTAGGACGCACACAGCAGGGGTAACTGCCACTTGAACCAAGCGTTCTTATGAATATCAATAGAGCTGGAGAGTTGTTCACATCGTGGGAATAAAGCTCAGCGACCACGACCAAGAAAATGCCGTCCCTGTACTGCAGCTTGGTTGTCAATCATCCACCCTTAACAGCAAAGCACTAAGTCACTTTCAGGTGAACCAGTACATAAAAGTTCCAACATAAAGCCACTTTATAGGATGTTAATAGATAGGGTGTTCAGCCTGAGTGTGATGTGGCTTTGTCTACCATCGTCTGAAATTCCACAGGAGGAAAGAAACACTACGCTTTCACAAGAAAATCAGTAAGAAACACTACACTTTAACAAGAAAATCAGTCAAATCACGCGTAGCTGATTGAAATGAGAAAGGCTGTTTCAGACACCTTTCAAGAATATCTCATAGTTCAGTTAGAGTCTTGTGACTGACAAGGCCAGGACACGTGGGTAACGCAAGTCTAAGCGTGCTCCTCAACCACTGAGCAATCACTAGTGCTCTGCTGATGGGGGCAATGTCATCCTGACAGCTCTCTCTGCAGGAAGGACATGCGTTAACATTGCCATTAAATAGCACTGGCCATTAACCTCGCCTTCAGGAGGTGTGACTGCACCCAAACGCTGACAAGAAAATGTGTCATCCGCCATTACTGAAGCATCAGTACCAATCACTGTTGGAACTCTATTTTGTTTCCAATTCTTGTTCACAGCCTACAGTATGTAAGTTTCTTTTTTTCTCCAAACCCCATTTCCTATTTGTAAAATACAAGGATAAACCTGAATCCGAAAGGGCTTTTAAAAAAATGGCTTCCTGTTGCATTTGGTTTCAGAAGATAATGAGCTGGTTTTAGGTGCGATAAATCCAGTCATACGTGATGCGGCCTTAATTTGTGAAAGCTGTCTGACAGGAGAGCTTTACGTGCAGTCAAGGAGAGGGTGGCTGAAGTCCTGTGGCAGGTTGTGAGAACAGAACAGGCCCCCATAACTCTCTGCTCTTGTTAAAATGTAAGGACACATACTGTGAGTTCCACAGCACAGCCCACCAAACAGTTATCCTGCTGTAAAGCTGAAGACCAAGGTGCAATCACGCTCTTACTCGGGCTCTGGATGGCCTTTCGTATTAATAGCTCTTATACGTAAGGTACTCCTCTCCATGCATCACACTGGAAAACACTGGGAAAGCTCCAAATCTCACTGCACTTACACTAGAGCACCTTCAAAGCCATTCACGAAACCTGCCGAAGATAAAGACCTCACAAAGCAGCTGAAGGCGACGGTGTTAAACACCTGCTGACGTGTCCCCACACAGCGCTCAGCCCCAAGTGGGACGCCTCCATGAACTTCACCGTCGGCGTTCCCGAGCTGGCCCTGATCCGCTTCACCGTCCGGGACCACGGCCTCCGCCCTGCCAACGACTTCATGGGCCAGTACACCCTCCCTTTCACCAGCATGAAGAAAGGTGAGTGAAGGGAGCCGGTGTAGCGCCTGTTGCTTTCAAATCCTGACCACGCCAGCGCTGGCTGTGGTTGGGAGCCCAGCTGAGCGATGCATAATTGGCTATAGCGTCGCCTAGGAGGAGGGGATATTCCCCACGTCAGCACGTCGATAGCGACCGCTGATCGACTGGATGTTGCGCAGTCGTCTGGTGCATTAGTTCTGCATCAGGCAGCGGACTGCGGAGTGGAAAGAATCAGGAGTAAGCTTCACGTGCTAGCGCACAATCTCCCGAATTGATAGAGGATGTTGCAGCGATGAGACCAGCCTGCAATTTTCATGGTGTATCTGAAACTGGGGCAGAACGGAAACCAAGGGGAGAAAAGGGGGTTATTAGATATCTGAAACGTACTCACAGTGCAGTACACATGTGCCATTGTTCTAATCCCATTGGTTGTAACGGTCTCTGTGCCCACTAGGTTACCGGTGGGTGCCTCTTCTGTCCCGGGAGGGGCATGATCTGGATCCAGCCTCGCTCTTCATCTTTGTGTGGCACTCCTAAGCCACCAGCCTCATCCTCATCCATGTAAATCAGAGCTACATACATCTCTGGTGCTGCACAGAGAGCGGTACTACTGTGTGTACGTGTGTGTGTGTGGAACAGGAAACAAAGACAACCCCATTGGTCTTATAAATGAACTTTTCTTTCACCAGAAAATAAATTCTGAAACACTCTTCAAATACATATTTGCTCCATTCTAATTCCAACCAGCTTGTGTTCGATTGACAGTAAGTAATACAGATCTATACATACCGGAATCAACTACAGAATGATAAGAAAACATTACATTTCGCAGACTTCTTTCAAAAACCATAGCTGTAAAAATCTAGTTAACAAGATATATGTACAGGGGTTAGTGAACTACGGGCCTGCATATCAAGGAATCCCATTTATTACTTCTATTTTATTTTACGGGGTATTTCACAGGTCAGCGGCTCAGTGTAAAATTACGCCGCATTAGGCCTGCATGACAGGCTGTATGAACTCATCCCCTCGCTTGTCAGCGGTAAATCGCAGTAATGGATGACTCCCGCGCGCGGGGACGGAGAAAAATGCCCCCCAGCCAGCCGAAGACGGACAGCGAGCACTCGGGCATCAATCTGCAGTCCCTGGGCACAGTCACAGCCACACATAGCCACAGCCACACGTAGCCAGCCCTTCATTTCGCAAGCAGAGCACAGAAGAGCCTAAAGCAGGGTAAGGGAAGGGGGAGGCCGCACACTCGCTCTCTCGCGGACGTAGCTTAGCGCTTAGCTCCATCGACCCTGGCGGTGCGGATTGAATGCAGTTTCGCCGTCAGTTATAATTTGTTTGCAGGCTTTCTCGCAGATGAAGTACTTTGGAATTAAAGTCGTGCGCTGTTTTCGTTAAATTAAGGCTGTCGTTTGATGGAGTAATTATTGGGTTGGTTCCGCCATTCATATTACATTAAAGGTATGAGATGCTATTTATAATAATCACCTTATTCACATTCTTCATTTCACCACCTGATAATATTTCACAGTATGAAAATGATACATTAAAATATTTTTTCCTATCATCTACAGTATATATAAATTTACCGGCTAATGAGAGGACTGTAAACATTCTCCCTTGACTTTTCCTGTAACAATTTCAAAATCAACACACAGCGCAGATTTGGAAAGCTGTACCTCCCTCTGGTGGCAGAACAGGGAAAATGCAGGTTGACCAACGTTTAAAATATCTGTGAGTTTGATCAGGCAGAAAGCTGGTCGATGTCCCAATGGATATGAGCAGTAAGGCTCAGTCCAGGTCAGGCCGGCAGTCACACGGCGCAGTTTCCCAGGGGAAACCACACTTCCTTCCCCATCCACGCGTTGTCCAGCCGCACGTTGGTAGCTGCGATGAAGACCTTCTTGCTCTTCACCGTCAGCACTAGAACGCGCCCCTGGAGCGAAGGGATGCCGGGGTACTCAATCTGGGGGGGGGGGGGTTGGGGGGGGTGGTAATCGAAAGGAGGAGACAGCGGTGATGAGGTACTGTAACGTGGCGTTCGACAGTATGTGTCAAATGAAAATTCAGAAGAAATCCTCCCTCCTTCCCCTGTTGTGATGTGGCTCTTGGGTTTGTGCGTTATTTATGGTTTGCAAAGCAACATGGGAAAACATAATCATTTGGTCTCCATGCAAAAGCACTGCCACTAGGAATGTACCCCAGAATGCCATTATTACACGCCAGTCATTATTGTACACGCTGTGACCGTTTAAATGTTCCACAGTATGTGAGAAGTAAAATACCACAGAAACAACAGCTAAAATGGAATTTCTGCTGCCGCACTGCAGACATAACCTGTGTGTGCAACTTAACTTAAGTTATTCTGGTAAGGCACTAACCCCACTGACCCTGTTCAATATCTCTGGTCTGGCTCTCACTGATGCAAATTGAATTTAAAGCCGCTAATCGACATTTGGTGGTTTGTAATTACGCAGAACGCAGGGGACTGACCCAGCTACACAAAGGAGTAAAGCGCTGTAAAAGAGTGTTTGCGGTCGTTGATGAAAGAGTAATTTGAAACAATGCACTTTACACCACCCAGAATAATTAAACAAGGGGAGGCTCTGAGGCGGAGTGTGTTGAGCCCCAGCTGGGACAGTCCCGGGCCGTGAGAAATTAGTTTGGGTCTCAGGGTCTCGGCCTGACGTCCCATTCCCAGTGTAGCCTCGCTCACATCATCAATAAAAGAGCTGGACCCAGGGACAGGCTATGTGGGCATGTTGTGTTCTCACACTACCCAGCCCTACCCGTGAGACAAGGGGTGGGGTGGGGTGGGGGGGGGGAGGGGAGACCCAGCCCTAACTCCCCCGTCTCATGGCTGGTTCATACTAGAGAGGGACGGCGGTGCAGTACCAGTTCGTTGAAGGAAGGGTTCTCGCTGTTGCGGACAACCTTGGTCTTCTTCTTGGAGTTGCCGAACGGGTCGGGGTGCAGTTGTGTCACCACGTAGGAGTCGGGACAGGAGCCGCTGGGCAGGGTCTGACAGGAAGCACAGGGAACAGGCTGAGCAGAGCGGCGAGCCGGCCCCCCTGGGACTGAGTCACACACAGCCTCAGCTCCTGACCACGCTGATCTACCCAGACCTTGGTCATCAAATTCATTTTTGTTTTGGATTCAAATACTTGAATACTTTACTGATCTTGTCTGGTGCATTGGAACCAATGAAATACTCTCAAAAAGCGCAAACCCCGCCTTCTGGTCGTATTGGCAGGCTCAGTTACACCAGGCAAGATCAACAGAGCAGAGAAAAGTATCTGAATCTGAAGCAAATATGTATTTGACCCAGGTCTGGATCTATCCCATGTCAGAATTAAGTCATGTGACAGAGGCCCTCACCCATTTGATGCAACCTTTGAGAGCGAAGGAAGATAAATTAATACAGATATGAAAGGGACTCACAATATTCTTGAGATGCTTCACCAGCACCAACAGCTTCTTGTCCGTGTAGGTCATGTAGAGCTGGATCTGAGGGCTAGCGTCTGCGTGACACAGCGCAAAGAACAGAACAGTCAGGGCATGAAGGCTCATGGGAAGGTTTCATAACCACCCATACCAAATCAAACGCTGCACTGGAAAGTAGGCAATCTTTATTTGGACGTGCAGTGTATGTCAGTGTGTGTATAATAAAGTTTCTCAGAAAAGAAACACGTTTCCTTTGCCTATACTCCTTACCTCATCCATTATGAGCAACAACAAAAAAAAGCTGATCCTAGCACATTTTTCCTACTTTATAAATATGGTCCCTGAACAGGAGTTAGGTTGCATTTTTATATGGGATGGGTGGGCCACAGGAATATGTATGCATTCATTAAATGGGTGCTGGATTTGTGAATCTGCACGCTGGATGACGGTATACTATCTTTTTTTTCTTATAAGGGTGACATGTACTCTCTGAGATCAGCTATCAGAAGGATAATCCACTGTCAGCCAAGAGGCTGATTTACAACAGGGCCCTCTCATGGGACTCTTTCTAAGGGCAAGGGCTCTGTGCTTCTGTACGAAGACCCCTAACTGACAGAGCGGTTGCCTGAAGCAGGGCTTCCATCATGTCAGTTTGAAAGGTATTCTGTTTTCTAAGTGAGTACGGCTCTGGGATTCCAGGATATTATACTCTAGTGTCATACCTAGAAGGCTGCAAGTTTGATTCCCAGGTGGTGCACTGCTAATGCTGCTATCCTTGTAGTAAATTTACACAGAGAAGGCTACAATAGCTGCAATGGACAGGCAAAAATAAATAGGAAATATAGTTTCTAAACCTTAAGCAAGAAAGTTCACATCACTGTCCCTGACGAATTAGGACAAATTAAATTACATGTGATCAGGCATGGTGATCACAGTTAATTGGATCCTCTTAAACACATTATCCTCAAAGTCATTGCATTTGGGCCTGCATGGTTTGGACAGGAAATATTATTGGCCACTAAGTATGTCCACTTCCCAAGCAGCATGAATCTGCCATGAAAATGAATAGAATGTACTATTGCATGATTAGGAGCCTATGACGTCTGGCAGTATTAAGTAAAATGCACTATACTGTAGCTATCATTTGAAACTGTTATTTACCTTTCTTGGAAGATCGCAATGAGGTAGCTGTCCTGGGACCATCCAGAAATAAACTGCACACAAATTCATGCTGCAAGTGAACAGCAGTTCAAAAAAGTGAATGACTCTGTGAAGTCATAGGAAGATGAATGTACTTCATGTGGTACAAAATAATCACTTCAACCGTAATTATGTGCAAAATAACTACCAAGACAATGTATGTCTAAAGATTCACAAAAAAACTAAGGGGGTGCTGGGAGCTGGAGTCTGGAGCTTGTCAGACCCACCTCTTATCATGATTTTGGTGATATATTTCGAGATGCCATGCCTTTGGAATGAACCTCTGACTAGTGAAGATCAGAATTAGCCTTTCGTTTGAGTCTTAGCACAAGGGCTAGCATTTTTAAGAAGTTGAAGAACATAGATTAGTATCACAATGTCTGTTTCCCTCCTGTACCAATATGGAAATAGGCTACACAGTAGCCACGGTAGTGAGTTCGAAACCTTAACTTACACCTTTACAGGGTCCCGCGAACAATTCTTTCAGGTATTTATTCAGCAGGGACATTTTTCTGCCTGGAGTAAAAGACATCTTGTACCAGGCGGGGAATCTGCACTCAGATGAAAAGATAAACAAGTGGTACGTGCTTATTCAACAGTTAGACTCAGAGGCATGCAGAGAAATTATTTTAAACAGTTATTATTTTACAGTATTCTCACAGTAGGGTCCTTACCAATGGAATACCAAAAATGCAACTGTAGAAGAAATTCCTGTTCTACACATTTGGAGAATTGGTGTGTTGGAATAAAAATTTACTTGTTTTAATTCAAGACCTAATTTTAAGGAGAAAGAACAATATCTTTCAATAAAGGTGATTTTCCCCAATACGGTATTACAGAGTAGACAGACAGTAATAGTTATGCTACAATACTCTTGGTGCCATTGGGAAGTCATAACTTTTTTACTCACTGAGGGAGAGCTGACTCTATAAAGTGCTTCTGGAGTTCTCTGTGAATCAACTCAAACTGGCTGAAGGTCTTCTCGCTGATTAGAAATCCATCTTCAATGGTCACCTTCATTTCAAACATCTGCAGTCCACAAATAAAAACAATTCCCCCACCCAAGTCAAGTTTCTCAGGGTCACCACAGGTGCAAAAGCTAGGATTTCACCAATTCAATTCGGTCCCCCTCAGTAAAACGTGTCAGGGTTTCAGCTAGCAGGGTTAGCCCCCGCGTCACTGTCCATAACAGTGTCAGATGGGCCCCAGCTGTCAGCCTGTAGCAGCTCAGCACGGTCGTCCGGCTCGGTGTGTACAGGAGCCGCGGGTGGCTGCACGTGCTTCAATTAGCGGAGGTTGCAGAGATGGGAGCGGCTTACAAATATGATTTGGGCAGAGCAAATTGCAAGAAAAAAAAAAGCTCAGAAAAAAGTTTTTGCTGAAAACATTAACATTCTCTTTCTTAGTCAGTTTTTTGGGAGGTTTTGCTATTTTCACCCAACCGTTGAATGAGGAATGTGGCTCCCAGAGAAGTCAATGAAAGCTTGGTGACATCTGTGTATATGACGCAAAAGCTAGGATGCTGCCCACTCAACAGATGCACCGCATGATGGTGACTTTTAGCATAGCTTCGAGAGAGAAGTATTAGCCACAAAACCACATCAATGATGTCGGAGTGTGCGGGGGTTACAAAGCAGTACCGGCTTCCTAATTAGTCTTAACCTGGTCTTAACAACTGCTATGCAGGATTTCTTAGCCTGTGTTTACAATCAAAGAAGTCTCCTCCTCTGCCTTCAACCCCACCCACTCACGCTGAGTAAGTTACCCCATCTAATGTAACTAGCTAGAGGTAACATTAGTACCGTGAATTGAGTGACCATGAGTGACATTAAGAAGGAAGATTTGATTATAGCTTAATTAATTCCATTATGTTGAACGTAATAGTGGTTTTATCATTGGAACGTTAAATTTGAAAATTTCAGACCCTCGAGAAAGTCATTATTGTCACCAGCTTTACACTGCCAGTAATGCTCCTTACAGGTCCAACAGAAAGCAAGCCAACTCTGCGTCTCTTTTAATCCCCTTGGCTGATACCACCAAGGAAAAAGCAATTTCAAGATTAGCTCCAGTTCTTGAACGAGCCCTGTCAGCTTGTCTTTTTGCTTCTCTGTATCTTGACTTTTTCACCGGCTAGCTCTGCAGCCGCACCAACCCCTCTCCACAGAGAAAACAGCACAACACCCAGAAGTGTCCCGAACACATTTTAGAATAACAAATACAGGTGAAGGTGCTCAAATTCAGCTAAAGTACATAAAGACAGAAATTGTCAGAGCATCATAGATATGCCTTAGCATAGTTAATTTATTATATTTCCAAGGCAAAAATCCTGCATAGTATGCCTTTAATATGTACAAAGAAAACGTACAGAACAAGACATATACATCTTTTGACTCTTACATTAAGTATCAAAAGACTAGTTCAGTTTTCTTCACTTTACATTAAACGCCAGTAAAATCCCAACTCTTCTGACTTGCCACCAGGAATACGAGTAGAAAATACAAGGCCTCACCAAGTCTTTCCCTCTCATGATGTATTTCTGGATGACAACCTCCTGGATGTTGGTGTTTTGCGCAGCAGTCTGGGTTTGTTTGGGGGGCTCTGGACGCTTGGTTGACGGCTGGGCAATGGTGTGAAACAGGAAGTTGATCTTGACCGGGAAGCTGCCCAGGCTTTCTCTGATCTTCCTGGTGAACCGGTCGACAAATCAAGCCATCAATCACTTGAACAAATTCAGGACATTTCAAATGCCTTTTACATCTGATTTCAACATAGGCATTGCATAGACATAGTGTTAGTGATTTACATATAATTCCATTTAATTTATTTATGTAAAATAACTGGTAAGGCCATATCTGGGCTTTAACACATAAAATGTACTGATGCAGAATAGACAAGAATATAGAGGGTCAAGAGTACAGTATTTCTGCCCAGTGGTGAGAACATGTTGTTTGAAGTATAGTAAACATATTCACGGCTGTAGCAGTAGTCAAAAATCTGTGCTAATATACCTTGATGGAAAGCAGGGTGATGTTAGTGTTAGAGCTAATCCATTTAATTTCCTGTTTTGGCAAATGCAAACATTTCACTTAAAATAATTTCACTTATGATGTAGTTTTTGTGGTACATATCTTTAGTTTTTTTAGTACCGGCAAGTTTACTTAATACTTGGTATCATGCCGCATGTAACCTTCGCTGGCAATTATTACCAAATTAAATTAAAAACATCATCATAAAACATGCATTAGATTGTATGGTAGTGTATCGGCGGTATTTGGCGAATCCATGGCGATTGTGGTCCACCTGCTCAATGGCATTGAGATTTGTTTTCAAACGGCTGAGATATCGAAGTTCAAAAATGGCTGTTTTGCACGGCAGAGCTGACCAACGCAGACATACCAGACGAGTGATCCCGTGTTTTAGAATGGTTACGTGACGAGTGGAGAGACATGGAACAGTTCGACATATGAATGTGAAATAACCTGTTTTCTCAATAATGTCAGAGGAGCGAAGTTCCCGTAAAACCACCAGCAGAGTCCCGGGCTATTGGCTAACAGCTGCGGTGTGTGTGGCATGCACAGCATGTAGCCAAGGTTTACACAGTCTCGGGTTCACACTCTACAACAATTCCACATCAACAGCCATTTCCTCTAGGAGGCACAGTCCATTATAGTCAGTGCTTTCTTCTAAACTGGACCTTGCTGTCATCATGCAACTTGTTCCCTTTTGTAAACTCTCCCAGCATGTGTGCTTTCTGAACATGCCTCTCGCTTCCGTCATGTTTCTTTGGCTTAGCTCAGTTAAATTGCCTTAATGCATTTCCCCCCTCAATGGAAAATGGCTACCATGTATTAGCAGAATGAGTGTGCTGTATGGATGTTGGACGGACAATAAATGCAGCAGCCATGAGATAACTACCATAAGCAAAGTGCCCAGTCCTATTTGTAAGCCTATTTCAGATTTTCCAGCAGCTCATCAGTTAATGGCGGTGTGTTTATGCCGCACCTGGTGAAGTAAGAGGTGGCCTCCAGGTCGGAGTCCTGGGGACGCAGGTTGTTGTAGACGTACTGCAGATCCTGAGTGTCCTTCAACTCCGGCATTCCAGCCCCCAGCATCTAAACACACAGCGCACAGAGACAGCGTCTAAACACACAAAATACACACTGACAGCATCTAAACACACAGCCCACATGGACACCAACGGGTCCTTCTGTTGGGTTACCAATGTACTGCATAATTGGTGGAGCTTCTCTCAGTGTTCCGCCAATAAGGTACCTTATCCCTGTGTTAGCATTGCCAAGTGCCCTGGTGTACTCCCTATCATGCCACTACGGTCCACAGTGGCCGTGCCTCACCAGCTGCAGCAGGCTGAGCACCAGCGCCGAGCGTCTCCGGATGCCGTTGTAGGCCTGGCAGCACAGCTCCACGAACCTGTGGAAGCGCTGGGGCATCTGCCCCCCTCCCGTGATGAAGTGCTGCATCTCAGAGGTGAAGACGAACGGAGATCTGTCCCTGCAGTACCACCAGAGAGAGGGGAACACAGCAGCATGTGTCAGCCTGGGGTAACAACATGCACACCTGCTAAAAGGGATTTCTGATCATTCTGATCATGTCTGTTTTTCCCATACATAAAATAACGATTCCCAATATATTACAATACTGTGTATATATACACATATATTTCTTAAAAGGAAATTCATTAACATTGCGTTGTTACTATACTATTGAAAGTATACCAGACACATTGTACAGTAGCTATCATAACATAATACACTTTAATAACTGCAATGTATAATTACCGTAGATCTGGTATGCATTTACCACATACTTTCCATGCCATTTTTGTGTAGTGAAAAGACACCCATTCTTGTGTATATTTTATGTACTGTAAACACTCATTCACTCAAACACTCAAAGGTTCATTACTCATTCCTAGAAAATGTCTCCTCTGTGTATTTCATATGGGTAACACAATTTAAAATATATCTCATACACGTTGCTTTTTGTTATGGATTAGTTCGACCGTTTATTCATGACGACAGAGCTCAGTTTGCTGAGCCACAGGACAGTGGTGCTACTCTGCCCCAGTAACCCAATAACGTAAACAACCCAGCCATCCTCAGCGAAATGTCAGCTTTGTTTTGGGCCAAACAGCCCGCGAGCATCGCGCGGGCTTGCCTTTTTATGTTGGCAAATTTCTGCGCGTTCCCCATGATCTTGCCGAAGTCGATGTGGAACATGTGGCCGCTGTGCTTGAGCATGATGTTGTCGTTATGGCGATCGCAGATGCCCAGGATGAAGGTGGCCACGCACCAGCCTGCACAGGAATGCAGGAAGTTCATCACCGCCTGAGAATCGACAGAGAGCCAGACACACAGCTGTGAGCGAGCCCGCCCTCTGAATGCAACCTGTTTCAAAAGCTCACCAAATGATCTCTCCTTTACTTATATAGCATATGGTGTAGCATATGGTTCTGTATTACATGCAGTAAGTATGGCATGATGTGTGAAATTATAACATGTTAAATGTCACATCATATAATACCGTGTTGTACTGAAACAAGGCACTCAAACATTGACAAAAAATGTCATACGGACACAAGAAATAGCTTTACACAGATTTATAAATGCATGGAATAACTTTCAGGGGTCTATCCACAATGACACATTTACTCTAGATATTACTGTCAGAAAATAGCAATAAAACAATTCTTAGTTTTGTATCGTAGCACATGAAATAGATTGTCACACAGTGCTTCACAAAGGACATTTTCCCAAAGCAATAAAAAACCCATCTGGGGAAAACTGAGAATTATTCTGTGACCAGTGTAATCAAGATGAACTCCTGGAATAGAGTGATGCATAAAAGAAGAAATAAACCTAAACATATCAAGGAAAACAGGCCAGCACATTTATAGCTAATATATTATAATGAACAATGAGCTAAGATACTTGTTCTTACAATACTTTCTAATCTTCATATGTTCTAAAAATACACATGACAAATTCATCACAATTAATTCTTTATCAGTTTATATTCCACATAAATTAGCCATACGCTGCAGGTATTAGTGTAGGTTATTCATCTTTAACTGATATGTGCGTCATATCCTTTCCTAGCATGTGTGATAAGCAAGGCTACCTCCTCATAGCCCTCCTCCGTTTTGTTCCACATGTGAAACCACTTTTCCAGAGTATCCTCTCGTAGGGTCCCGCCCAAACCCCCCTCCTGATGGATCTTTCCCAGGGTCACAGCCTCTGGCACCACCTCCACCAGCCCTGAGATGTATGCAGGAACAGACATGAACATATGCACATGCACGCACGCACACACACACACACACACACGCACACTTGAACATACATACTGAGTCCCCCGACCCATCATCAGGAGCACGGTGACTAATAACCTGCTCATAAAATTATTACAAACATAAGATCATCCGATTTAACAAATATTGGGCAACATTAAAACTTACAGGTTGTCACAAACACGTCCTTTTTAATTTTTGAGCGTAAACATCTAATCTAACTGCTGAACAGTGGAAAGCCTGGCTACTGACCCTGGTCTCTGCCAGTGGACAGACACCTGTACGTGACCATGCGCATGTCCAACCCCTCCTGCAGCCACACCCTGTCCATCAAGCGCACCACCTGCAGCACCAGCATGTCCTGCCGCAGGTTGTCACCCGTCTGAAAAAAAAAGAGGAAAACCAACCGCCCTTAGTGCTTCTGGAACCCAAACAGTGCGATGGCAACAAAATGGCCGCAGCTATCATCATGGGTGCTAGTGAGTGAAATGGCAATTCCTGATGATCTGGTCGTCTTAGACCATTAGCCAGTACGAGGCCATTCTAAATGGGACACATTCAATTTGGCCCAGCTGAAACGCTATCTGGCGGGGATTAAGATGTGGGGTCCTGGGGTTTCCCTAATTAATTCATCCTTGTGTCCCTGGAAAAATAAACAGCACAGAAATTCCCTTCAAATTAACAGCAAAAGAAAAAAAAACTCTGCACTGAGCATGTGATGTGTACTTTGCAGGACACGCAAGGACAGATTAGCGTTATTTATGTGGGATACCTTACAGATGACGTTGACATTTCTACCCAGGGAATCCGCGTTGATGAAGGGCACAGCCAGAGGTGCAGCATTGGAGCTGTAAAACTTACAGGCCTACAGGAGAATAACATGAGCCTGAATTAAACACCCTGCAAGCAAGGAGAAGAAAGGGAAGAGAAAGAGAGAGAGAGAGAGAGGGAGAGAGAGATAGAGGGAGAGAGAGGGGGGGTGAGGGATGGAGGTAGAGAGAGACAGAGAGAGATATTTCCTATTCCAAACTAAAAAATCCCATTAAATATTTGAGGGCAATCGAAATTCCCTTAAACATCTCATGTGTCAAATCTAACCTGGTGCTTTCACAGTAATAACTTTGCAATTTTTTGAAATATGATTTTATCCACCTTACTTCATCTCACTTTTCTCTCCCATTCAATTTCTTATCACTGTTTTATTTCCTATTCACCTTTAAGCATTTTTGTGGGATTGTATTAATGTCTCTCCACACATGTCTTGCCAATACAAATTTGATATTGTCATTCCAATAAAGCAAGTAGAATGGGGAAGTGGAAGGGGAAGGTGGGGGGGGGGGCAGGGAAAAGGGCAAGATAGGAAGAGACTTACATCTAGGTCCACCCCCTTCACAAGCACAGCAGGGTTCAGAGGCAGATGACACGTGACCCCCCCCTTGAAGAAGTCGCCGATGTTCTGCTTTTCCCTCTGCAGCACCTCCTGCGGACAGCGGGAGTAGGAATGGCGTGTGAATGCGGCGGACAGACGTCAGCGCATCGTTAGCCTAGCCGCGCTAAGGGGCGCAGCGGCGGTGGCGGCCCGCGGTGGGCCGGAGGGCGGACCTTTCGCTTGGTCTTGTCGGCCAGGCGGACCCTCTCGGCCACGTGGGTCAGCAGGTTGACCAGGCTCTCCTCGCGCTCCAGCTCCCGCCTCAGCTCCGCACCGCAGCAGTGCTTCAGGGCGGCGTGCAGCTTGCTGAACCAGCTCCGGTACGGGACGTCCTCCAGGGTGTCCTTCAGCAGCCTGTCCAGCGCAGAGAGACACACACCTCTCACCGGATTGAACTTATCAGGGGGGGCGTTTACTGCTAGAACTTTCTGTCGGCCTTGCCTTGAATCCACATGCTGCTGTTGCAGGGGCTACGCTGTATAGCCATAAATGTAAGCTCAGGTTTGGCAAGCCAAGGGGCTCCCAGCATAGACAGTGTTAAGAGAAAAGAACTGACCGGGCACAGAAAAAGCCTGCTGTGCTAATGCGCTGTTCTTCAATCATTAAGGGCACTCTGTGCTAAACGTCCTTTTCATTGTACATTAGTTTACCCTGAACAAAGCAGCGATTTGCTGTACCTTTGAGCAATGAGTTGTGTCAGGCCCTATCCAGCTGTATAAATGGAACCTAAATGGAGTTTTTCTGGATAAGGGCGTCAGCTAAATGCCTAAATGTACTGTATAATGTAAGAAACAACGCGTGCTACACGCACCAGTAGAGCTGCTGAGCCACGCGGACGCTACGCAGGGAGCGGTCCAGCAGGTACAGGACCAGGGGCCCGTCCAGCTCCCACTCCGTCTTCAGAGCCTGGCCAGGAGGGGAGGACCGTGTGGGAAGGGGAGGGAGATGGAGAGAGAGAACTGCTGCACATTAATCTGTAGTGAATTGTCAAGTGAAGTCATTCAATGCTCGTTCACGGAGCTTCAGGCACAAATTCCCGCGGTGTTCGCGGTTGGGTTTTCGGGCGCTCACCTGCACCAGCTGCGGCAGGTAATCCTCGATCTCCGTGTCCGTGAGCCGCTCCAGGCTCTGCACCGCAACCCTGCGAACGTTCTGGTCCTGGAAGCTGGAAGGTCATAGTAAACAACGTAGGCATTGTGGGGCTAGCCTCCACACAATAACTTCAGCAATTTGAAAAAAAACTGCTGCTGACACTATTTGATATTTTGGTGAGACCTGGGAATGGTTCATTAGCGTGATCCCACCTGTCACTGAGAAGAAAGAGGGTCTCTTCTGGCCTCCGCAGGGACCAGTTCTCCAGGACCGAGTAGATCTCTGATAGCTCTTCTGGTTTCCATTGGGGGGCACTGCCCAGGAGAAGGTGCAGTTGTGTGTTCTCCTCGTTGCATGAGTGGCGTCTGCCCCACAGGAAGGATTTCTCATTGTCTGTAAGGCTGTGAAGGTAGACCAGTTCAGATCTGGCTGACCACATGTTGATTATCAGATAGTGGTGACCATATGCATGAAATCCAGATCTTTCTATAAACCAAATGGTGGTCATCACTGTTACCCTGTTTGATTACTATCATGTTGGTCACTGATGGCTATTATCACATATAATTAAATGGAGAAAATGAGTCTGAGGAGTTCATGTAAACATAAATGTCAAACATTTTGAAAGCAGTACTAACTGATGTGAATTAAAACACTTGTTCAAAAACATGTAAATAACTTACAAAGCCAGACAATGCTTTTGGGAAACCCCTGTTAGCTTCTGGCGTAGCTCCTCACAAGGAGGTGTAAAAAAGAGGGATGAAGGGAGTGCTTTTGGTCTCTCATACGTCCACTTATGAGTGTTCGGAAACTCCACCTGGGCAGAACACAGACAGCATCAATACAAGCAAGGTACAAGATCTAAGACTCAAAGGATGTGATAAGAAGGGTGAGTTGGATTCATTGCTATGTTTACATCAGTACGAGTACACTGCATATATGAACTGAGTCTGCAGATTGGTAAAATGCTAAATAACTGTCTAAAATAGCACCAAGGCCAATAAACAGGGTGTGTGTGTGTCCTTTACAAGCAGGAAACTGAGTCATTGATATCCCACCTGTAAAATGACCCCTGCGGCCTGCCTGTGGCCATCTGACACTGCAGGCGTCGGAGGGTCCGTCAGCTCGACCAGGGTGGACATGCTGAGCAGAACGGTCCCGCTAACCAGCGTCCTATGAAATACACCACCGTTACCATGACAGCTGCTAAAGTATGGCGGAAATGTCTTCTTCTTTGGTGTCATCAGGGGCCACCAAATAGGAGAGCGATTTGTGATAGCGTGAGGTAATGTAACTGGTTAGAACAGTACATACCTGTTACTGTAGAGGGGCAGCACTGCCCAGCGTAACAATTCAGGGGCCTTGCCTTGCTTAGACCCCAAGAGCCGGAATGTGAGCATGGACTCATAGGGCAGCTGTCTGATCAGCACTGGGAACACAATCCTGTAGCACAGAGGGATGTAGAACACGCAAATTTACTGATATTATTTTAGACTTGGCCGAGTAGCCCATTTTCACCTTCAATAACGCCCTTAGGTTCAATACGGACTCCGCGTGAACGTGTTGAAGCCTATTAAAAAGCACGCACGGATATCACATCCCTTCTGGGATGCTTTTATTTCCTCACACAAGCGCGGCGTTCTCTTGGGAATGGCCTTACGTTCGGCTGCACTGGATGCTGTTGTCCAGGGCCCGGGCCGTGCTGATGTTCTCCGAGACGCCGACGTCACAAAGCTGGCTCCCACCGTACGTCAGCGCGCAGGACATGCAAAAGTAATCAAAGCTGGAAAAGGACAGGGCAGATTGCGCTCGTTCACAACGGAGAAGCGGGGGGCAGAGAAACCCAAACACGGCTTAGAAACCGAAACATGACAACCCACAGAATTCTGTATGATGTGCGTAGCAAAGCCTCTGACTTGTAATGATTTAGCTTCTCCCTATTTTTATTAATTTTGTAATTATATTTGATAGTCATGGGGTGCAGTGGTCAAGGAACTGGCCTTATTTTGAGTATTGTACTTCACCTTAAATAAGTTATAAAAAGTTATTCAAATTAAACAAGTAAATGCATTGCTGTACAAAGGGTATAACAGTATGTCAAATACAAGCCATTAAAAACTACCCTGGACATGGCCATCAGCTAAGTACCAAAATAGCAACCAGAACTTCCCTGATACTGTATTTAATTGCATTGAACTACGTACGTCTATTTCTTTGGTTCGTGGCCAACTATTCTGCTAACAGGCAGGATTCCTTTAACATTGCCACAGTTCTCCTAAATTATCTCACACGTTTGCTGTGACAGTGATATAAACAACTTGCTCCAAAATGGCTGGAATGCAGAGGGACAGAGTGCTGTTTCTGCTGGCGCGCTCTAGTGTTCTCCCCGCATACCTGTTCAGCCAGCTGATCTGGAGCTTGTAGAGGGCCACCAGGTCGACCTGGAGGATGTCGTTGTTCTGAATCACATCGGCGGTGGGCGGGCTTTGGCAGACTTCCTGAACTCTCACGTCAGAGTTGAAGTTGTCAAAGAACACGTGAAGCAACTTCACCAGGGCATGGTGGAGCATGACGACGGCTGGAACCCAAACACCCAGAAGTGTTTTTTACTGCACGGTTGATATTTAAGCCCATTCCAAGAGCAATCAGTCATGAGACCCTTTCACTAGTTCTGCTGCTCGTAAGCAATAGAACTAGCCAGTAAATACTTCACTAGCAGGCTAATGCAATGTTTCTCTGCAATGCAATCCCTAACCCTAGAGGCAGGGCTAAAAAGCTACTTTTAGTAACATTGCTTCTAATCAATGAAGTCATATTGAACTTTTTATTTGATACCATCTGACAGGTACATATCTGATAGGCTCTTCAAGTTAGAACTGACTTACTATCCTATACTGTAAGTGGGAGATGTGTTAGCTTATTTGTGATGGTAGGAAGAACGAAGAGGTTATGTTTTCAAATATCTGGCCGTATTTAGCAGTCCAATTACATTTTCTCTCCGCAATACACTTGATTTAACAAACAGTGACTTAAAAATAATGCAAAAAAATCCTGAGAAATGTATTGCTTTACAGACACGCCAACCTCACACCAACATGTCTCTTTCACAAAGACACAGACACAACGCATACCTGTCAACTGATGTCATACTCAGATAAGCATTCTGATGTCAGCTCAATCAGGACCAGCCCAGTTAGAAGAAATATCAGCATACAAAGTACATTTCCACAAAGAAGGTGGGGAAACACTATGCAAACATATGATCGTAAACAGCACTGTCCAACCGCTCTGGTGCCAATGCACACCCTAAGCTGATGCTGTTGTTGTTTCGGCTCTATTTCCTGGTTTTGAAGGAGAGGGCTTACCGGTCTCACAGTCGCACATTTCCGCAGGATTCTGAAATCATATTAAAAACAAAATATTGACATCCACATCCGATGTTTTTGTCTGTTCTTTTAGCAGGCTTCCATTTCAATCAGTGTGACATAATTTAAAGTACAAGTACATATTTGAGCATGCTGCAAATATGGGGTAATAAGTCGAGGTCAAAGCCAAAGAACATTACCAGCATTGTGGGTTTGATCCTATTCAGTTGTCCAATGGCATCTTCTACTTCTTTGATTGATAAACCGCACAGCGAACTGCAGATGTTTCGAACCACCTCCACAATCTGTTTGATGTTGCTACCACACTAAGGAGAACATACAATATGTCAAAGGATTTTCATTGGTTGTTCCTCTCCACATTATTATTATTATTTCCATTCCATTTTTATTTCACCATGTAAATTATTTAACACAGATTGTATCAGAAATCAAATGTGGGGAGAATGATTTCATGACCAGGTGTAGAGCATCTTTATTCACTTTTTGATGGAGATGGAGAATTGTACTGAAGGCAGCACATTTAGCAATTCCCTACTTCACTGTGAGCCTCATCATGCAGTCCCTTTTTTTATTTTTTATTGCTCTTTTATCGATATTTTTTGTCCTTTTTCTACAGCCCTAAGCAGGCACTGCGGTACACCGAAGGCACACATCACACATCCAGTTCGGTCACTGAGTCCGCCCAACATGCGGACAGGAGGTGGACTGAGGAGTGTGGCACAGAGGTAAATTAAGGTGACCAGATTTCAAGTCACGGTCCTCGAGGGCCGTGCTGGTTTTCCACAGCCTCCCTTTGCCTGGGAATAAGGTGTGAAGACAGTCTGGCCAATCAGCAGCACTAATTGTTCAGTTAATTCCCCGGGAGAAAAGAAAATAGGGCACCAAAAGCGGGGGGCTGTCCCCGGAAAGCGGGGACGTCTGGTCACCCTAAGGTAAATACGAAATACGTAGAGGTGTTTCTACTCAACCTTGCTCCTCATCAGCTGGTTCACCTCCCTGCTGTAGCTACTCAGCTTGTCTTCCAACCTCGCTCTGTAGAGGGGAGAACAAACGATCAGACTACTGAGAATAAACAAGTATGTTCATTTATTTACTGGTAAGAATTCTTTAACTCTTTCATGATTTCATGTCTCAAAATTGCCTGTAGATGGTTGAAATACTCAGTTAACCTTTTGTTTTAGATTGTCACCAGGAGATATATTTTAAATAAAAAATGCAATATTTAAAATATGTGATATTGTGTATTAAGTGATGAATGACAAAGTACAATTGATATCATGATAGGTCTGTATAAAAAATACTTGTTACCTTGATTTGCTGAATATATAAGACGAGTCAATGAGGTGGTTCAAATTAAATGGCCGTGTGTCATCCCCATCCTTAAATATAAAAATAGCTTATGTTATAGCATGTATTTATAATATGTTGTCTGTAAAATAGTATAAATAACTGGGTGCAGTCCTTCTTAGAAAAAATGAATAAGATGCCCCCCCTCAAAGAACACTACAAAAACAACCAGGTTCACCTCCAGCTGTCCTCTTTAAGATTAGTAAATAGAGGCTTCAATCATGTGACTGATAGCAATGGTGGAGGAGGAGGTTACACAATCTCAAGTACGTCAAGTCTCCTCTCTACAGGGTAACGATCTTGTTGGCTATCAGCCAGGTGAAAACCAATTGCAAAACTGACCTTTCAAAGATACAATCCTGTCTACCTTAGTAAATGTGTGACTAGCCTTTATAAAATGTGTGGAGGAGACATCGGAGCCAGGATGACTTACATCTCGTCTCAACATTCTGTCCAAGTTGCTGTGGTGCACTAGCCTCACAGGGACGGCCATTTTGAACTTGAGGTAGGCCTGAATGCTTTCATACGATCCTAAAATTTCCTCACTGTTATTTCAGACAAAAAAAAAACACAAAGATTGACAGGACTTACAGAAGCTGTACAATGTTGATATTGAATGCAGTCTGTACACAGTAAAATGTTGAGTGTTAAATCAACTAAAACCTGTTAGAGGTGCATTAACACTTTTAGAGTTGAATTAACATTGGACATTTAACGGTGTGCTGTGTAGAGTTGTTGCAGTCCTTACTTCCTGAGGAACTCATTGAAATCACACAGCTTGAGAAGGTATTGACTGCTGGTGCTGGGGGAAACGCCAACCAGATGAAATATCTCCTCAATGAGGTACAGCACAGTCTTGTTCACTGTATGTGTGCACAAACATGGGTCACATGGTTCATTTTTTACAAGTACACATTGGACATATAAACCATAAGTAATAATTTTGTATTAAATTATGTACAACTGCACAGAGATGCATCGTCTTTGGAGACCACATTCTTTTTCTCTGTATTGCACCAAAAATAGGAATCTCTGAATGTAAATCTGGGCCCATCCCATCCTTGCAGTATCCTTCACCAAATCTGAAAGACCATATAATAGAACACTCTTCCTCTGAAACACATGCAGCCAGATGACCCCCTTCTTCTTCCACACTGCTGTCTGCTAACTGTGCTGGCACAGCTGCTCATGCATCTGGCTCAGGCAGACATCAGGTATCCCATTCAGACCTGGGTCAAATACATATTTGCTTTGGATTCAAATACTTTTCTGTGCTCTATTGATCTTGCCTGGTGTAATTGAGCCTGCCAATATGACCAGAAGGCAGGGTCTGCACTTTTTGAGAGTATTTCATTGGTTCCGATACATCAGACAAGATCAATAAAGCATAGAAAAAGGATTTGAATCCAAAACAAATATGTATTTGACCCAGGTCTGATCCCATTAGACAGGGCAGCTGCCTCTGAGTGGCAAGGAGCTCTGTGAATGACAACACTTCCTCCCTGGGTGACGCTATAGCCAATTAAACACTTCCCCGTAGGGCTCCAAGCACTGCGGTGGTCAGAATGCATGGATACAGGACTGCAACCTGCACCAGTGCCGCAGCTGTGTGTTATGCTGAAAATTGAACGGTGGCTCTTTGAACTCAGGAGAAATTCTCCAGTTTGACTGAAGATTCACAGCACCTCTGGGTGGTTATAAATGAAAGACCTGTGTCCCAGCCCTGATTCCTGGGGCTACACTCTGTACGCTTGTTTTTATTCCAGCCGAGCTTATAAATAATTAGGTTAAGATTAAATATGGGACGAGAGAAGGAGTGACAAGACTTGTAAGTGAACGACCCAGCATCTTCAGGGAGTAGTCGATGTAAGTGCTAGTACATCTAACAAAAAGCAGAGCCCGTTAGCCAGGCCTGACGCAGCACTAGATACCCTCTAGGCAGTATATGAAATAAAGAGCCTAAATGGGTTGGATGCCCTGGTCTCATCATCTTATCCTAATTCTTACCTGTTGTGGGAAATGGAACTGGATGGGGAAGCCAGGGGGTGGACACTGTGACAGTCAGCTGGACATTCTGGTACAGCCAGGGGTTTAGGGGATACACACGACCCCAAACCACCCCCGTGTTCGCTGTTGTGTCAGTGTGGGGGTACTTAGACCTCAGTCTGCAACGCAAATGGCAGAGGTGTTGCTTTCTTCGCATAGAGAAGGGATACCATTGCTGAATTTTTCACACTTTAGAAGAAATTCAACATTTCATCAGAAGCAATTCAGTCTGCCAGTGAGTGAGTGAGTGAGTCAGTCAGTCAGTCAGACAGTCATGGAGTCAGTCAGTCAGCTAGAAACACTGCTGGTTCCAGGGAAGCTTTCTCCTGCCACAGCAGGAACTGAAATGATTTTGGTTACCACCATAATGATCTAGTGGGCCTTAGACATACAAGCAGACAGGTTACTCTCACGAACAGAATGAGTGCAACATTCGATATTCTCTAGGGCCTTTTAGCCTCTTCCAGTGTAACTATCTTTAAATTGCCCAGATCTTATATCTCAAATGTATATTCATATTTCAAATTCTCAAGAGAGAAATCGATGACTCACGACTCACTTCATTCAAGCTTTTTTATGTGTTCTATTTTATTGTTTGTGTCCTTGAGAAATCTCTGTACTTTGTACAAGTTTCCTATGTAGATATTGATAAGCATTCAACACTGACAGGTAACATTTTATTTCCTCCAAGAAAGTAATTGAAGCCTTATCCTTACTTGGATATTGATGAGCAGAAGGCAGCAAGGCTTTCATTACTGCCTGCAGGTGTATCTATCAATTTGACTGTCCATGGATTCTGAAAAAGAGAGAGTAGAAATTATACATATAATTGTGACATTGGCTATACTTCAAAAGGTTGCCCTATAATATATTATAGGGCATGTACTCCACATGCCCTTGGCCTTTTGTTTCTCAATAATATGGCTCTGTGCAGTGCTGCTCAGTCACTGTTTGAGAGCAGGGGAGCTGGTCGGGCAGTACTCACGTGAATCAGCAAAGTGGTGTTGGACCTGCTGAGTGCAGGGTGGCTGACCTCACAGGAGAACCGTCTGTCGCTCAGCTTCGTGCTGGCCGCCCGTCTCCGGGGAGGCACAGGAGGGGGCACGGCACTCTTTCTCGATGCCTCGTTTGGGTTTCCGTTCGCTTTGGTCTGATCGGCGGCAACGCTCCCAGCTATTTCCCAGGGAACCGCATGAGGGGCTGAGTCACACGCAGAGAGAGGACGAGCAGAGGGCTGAGGTTGGGGTTGGGGTTGGGGTTGGGGTTGAGGTTGGGGTTGGGGTTGGGGTTGAGGTTGAGGTTGAGGTTGGGGTTGGCACGGAAATGGGAGGGAAGTGTACAAGTCCAAATCGTCAATGTTCAGGTCAGAAATGTCCAGACCTGTAATTAAAGCCAGTTCCTCTGACAGAGGGGCTAGAATTCTGCTGCTGCCCCCCTCTGTAGGCCAGCGGTCACTCTCTGAGGGATCCATCGAAAGCCAAAGATCACGCAGCTTTGACTGCTTCAGTGTGTCTCTGCAGAGCAATCCATCTCGCCTTCATCCCATGACAGCCGTCGAAATGGAAGTGGTCTGTTTAGGAACCGAGTCACAGTTAAGCAGAGTCAAAAGACCATATTGTTTTACAAACATACTCCCTGCTGCCATTTACAATATAAAATGTTTTAGGTATCACATCTAAGAATATTGTGGTTCACACTGCTCAACATACATATGGCATAACTTGGCACTTAATTTAATTCATGACATTGCATCACATTTAATTTGCATAGCAGATGCCAATGTGTAGAATGACTTATACAATGGAATGTATTGTTTGTAATTCATACAGCATTACTAGTTACACAAGCATTTAAAGTTAAGCAACTTCCTCAGGGATACAATTACTGTACCTCACCTGGGGATTTAACACGTGTCAAAAAGTTGAGGTTCTATTATGTTTGTCCTTGCCTATTACTACCTCTATTACCTTGCCATTTTAGTAAACAAGGGGCATGTTCTCTTTTTTCTGCATTATTTTTACTGAAATTATCCAGATTTACAGCACATAAGTCCCTGAAAGATCATATGGTGTGATAGCAGGCATTACAAGTGTCACAACCTATAAACATAAACATAATGCCCTACATTCTGATAATCTATATTGTTATAAGCAGAAAATGATTGATGAAACATTTTCCTTCGTCAAAAGAAATGTATAGCTATTACCAAGAAACAGCAGTTCAGGTGCCAGTGAGTAATGCACACCCAGCTTTGTCTAATGATTAACAGTTTTTTAAACAGTAACAGGAAACTGTTGGTTGTATGTCAGTTACCAAAAGCATTATTTGAACTATACTTTGTGCACACTTCTGTCAAATGTTCTAGTTTTTCTTTCTATGTCCAGCACATTTTCTGCCTGAAAAACTGGAAAATTGTATTCACTTGAACCTTTATTTAAAGGACAGCTTGTCATTGAACAAATACAGCACTTTGAGCCAGGAATATCAGTGAGGATGTTCTCTTTTACTTTCTTGGAAAAAAGGTTTCCCTTTTATGATTTTTTTGACACATTTATATTTCTGAGCTCTTCTAGCGTTTTTAAAAATGTGTACTAAACCATTTTCTAAATAGCTTTAATAATAATAACTGAATATGTATCTAGCCTTGTAGCAATAATTCAGCTAAAGCAGAACTTGCTCAAAACATGTACAGTATCACTCTAAAACGCTGTATAAGGCTAAATGTCTTACCTTTAATGCAGGCACTCTACCAACTGAAAGACCGCAGGTCAGTGGAGAGGCAGTAGAGAAGTGCAAAGTCACAGTGGTTCTCTGAATTGCACTTCAAGTCTAACCTGTATGGCTGTGTTAGAGACTGACTATCAGACCACCCATTGCTCTGACATCACTCTGGCACTTAAGGAAACTCAAGTATATGTCAGCACACCAAGACTTTCATTCTCTGCAACGAGCATAACCATTCAAATGGTGACACCTGAGCAGTAACATTTAAATATAGACACAGATGTATCAGATTTCCATTGTATAGCACAGAATTATTTACTAATTACCATAACCTGGTAACTGGCATGCTACCCGTTTCTATTAATACGTGACACATGGCATCACAGTCAGACTGATACTCTAATCCACTCCCATTGTCCAGAAGACACAACACTGCAAACTATTTGGAGTATGTGTAATATGTAAGAGAAGAAAAAATCAGACCAGGTATCTACCAGAACTGATAGCCTTTTACTTTCTGTTATGGGAATCCTATCCAACTTGACTGGACTGTTTGTTAGCACAACAAAAACATTCAGGTAGACAGTACCTCTGCTACTACCAAACATGAAGACAGCAGTTTGACTAATACCTGTAAATACCCATATACCATTTTCCTCCCATATTGTTTTTCCACCTCCCAAGTTAGGTGTGCAGTTCAGAATGGGAAAGATTTAATGACATGAAAGTAATTTACCAAGATGTTACACATAATTTACAAATTACATTTGGAACTGAGGGTGGTTTTGCATTTTAGAGAAAAGATGAATCACCTGAATACTACTACTACTACTACTAATAATAATAATAATAATTTCTATTATTCACATTCACTCATACACTCATTCTGACGGGCAATTTAGAGGGGGAGAACATGCAAACTCCACACAGAATGGACCAAGCAGGGATTCTAACACATTACATTCTTGGTCCTATTATTATTATTATTGTTGTTGTTGTTGTTGTATGACTTTAATCCATAAAGTTTAACTGGTAGTTGTTCTACGTTATTATGGAAATTTTTTGGGTTTTTTTGACACGGAGTGAAAATAACATTTCTTATTTTCGAATTTGCCAATAGTGCAATTGTGCGCACGTGTACTGAATCTCAAATGGTTTCGATGAGAGCAGAGTGGAGAAGGCAGTACTGAGAGAGGCAAGTTGCTGAATTTTCTGTCCCTGCAAAACCATGTGCAAACCATGTTACAGATGAACTCTCACGATTCAAATATTTTATTTGTAATACCTAGACCGTCAAGAAACCTGATGATAACCAAATATGAAAATAAGTCGGTTTTTTTGGCGTGGGGGTGTACACGTATAATTGTATAAATATAAGCTACATTGAAAAAATGTTTTTAATGAAAAGGTGATTATGACGCTTATTTTTAAAGTATGATTCATACATTTGTTTGTGAAGTTAATTAACTTTCTGTCATTCAAAACTGTCAAATTTTTACGACTGACAATTAGACTGGGTAGCTGGATAGCTTGTTTTAAAGCCAGCTTTCGTGATAATTGTGATGCCTGAAAATTCGTACAAATATTCATATATTTACACTGTGTAGTCCCGATGCCTGTCTATTCCGTTCCTTAATGGACTACAATCTGACTACAACGTTCTCGACGTGTAGCTTTTATCTTCCCAGTTTTTCCCACAGCCGTAGATATCTACGGCTCTGGTTCTTCCATCAGCATCGATGGTGCTTATCCACCAATGAACTGTGTTCTCTAAGCTGACGTACAACCGACGTACTACACAGAAGTCGTAAACATATACGAAAGTGCCTTACGGTTGTTGTACAGCTGACGCACGTGTTGAAGACCAAAGGTACTGTACTCTGAAGTGAAGGTATGTTTCTCTGTTTTATTAATATTTCTATACAGAGGTGCTGTGTTTATTGAAATTATAATTCATTAAAAGCGCAGCTGACACCAAATCACATGCGAGATAGAAGACGAGATGTTTGAATCCACTTGCCACTAGCTGTGTAAAACTAATTGCCTGCAAGCTAACTGGTTAGCTGATGGCGTTTCAAAGCTATCTCCTGGTTCGCTCGTTACAAAGTTTACATTGTTTTCAGGTATTTTACTCTTTAAGTAGTAGCTTGCTTAACTTTACAAATTTGGGGGCAATGTCAGTCTCTTCATTCGTCGAATTGGCTTAAAAATAAGAAAAGGCTAAATGTAGGTAGCTAGAGTGGTTTGTTACTTTACGAACAAAATTACTTGTAATCCGTAAAATAATCTCTGCAGACCCGTGCCTGGAGTGCAGTGTGACAACCAACGCCACAGGTGTATAATCAGCTAATCACAGAATCTAAAAAGGTTATTTTATTCAAACGGTCTTATTAATAACATGCATAACATGCAACTGAATTGCCTTGAATTCACTTTTCTTAAAATTCAAATCACAAATGTCTATGAAAATGTCGTTGTAAAATTTGTTTAAAATATGTACAGTGCATTAATTACATAATGCAAACGTGTTTCAACGTGTTTAAGATTTGGGATTCACTTTGTGCGTATGGTTATAAATTTGTAGCCATGTCAAAATATATTGAATTGACGCCAATAGAAAAAATTAAAACATTTACTTATCTTTTCAATGGTAAATAAACAACACTCTTACTTTTCAAACTAAGGTTTATGATAATTACTTTCCCCCCCCAGATCTTCACAAAATGGCTAAAAGCCTGCGAAGCAAATGGAAGCGGAAGATGCGTGCCGAGAAAAGGAAGAAGAATGCCCCCAAAGAACTGGCCCGGCTGAAATCAGCCCTGGGCCTGGGTGGGAAGGGCGAGATCAGCATGAAGGACGTGGAGGAGATCGCCACGGTGGTGCCAGCCGAGAAGCTGAAAGAGAAGGCGGCGGATGTGGATATGGACGGAGAGGATGGTAAGCAGTGTGAAAACAGACAGTAAAATTAAATAACGACTTACTTACTGCAGCTGTTGATCGGAGTAAAATATGTCCTGACAGACTTAATGGCAGTAGACAGGTAGCAAGTTTAACCTGGATGCGCAGTAGCTGGTGCTTGTTCTTTCAGTTGCTATTTCCATTTTTAAATTCAGGTTCAGATGTATTAATGTATTTGCTTTGACTTGCACTCATAATTTGATTGCACTCATATACTTTTGCATTGCATTATCATTCATATTTCAGCACCATGAATGTGCATCTATATTGTGTGTATAGGTTTCATAATAATAACTAATATTACTACCACTAATATGACTATTGTAATATTATTTAACAAAGGCAGCCAGGAACTGATGTTGTTCAGCAGTGGCCCCTAGCTGTGGTTAGAGCGGTTTACTTCATATTTGGACTGAAGGTTGACGATGACTTTCTGTGCCACAGACACCGGTAACATGGACTTGGACAGCAAACGCAACAAGAGGACCCAGCTGAATGAGCACGGACAGTACCCTGTGTGGATGAGCCAGCGGCAGGCCAAGAAACTCAAGGGAAAACGCACTGCAAAGAAAGGCAAAGCCAAGAAGCCCAAAGGAGTGGCCTGGTAGTCTTGAGTTGGATGGTGCAGAAGGACAATGATCCCAACAAAAGACTTGATTCGAACCTTAAAACAACGGCAAGAGACTTGTAAAAATGGTTTTTGTCATATTGTGCAAACTTCAGATTACCATTGAGTTTTTAAAATCTGTCTTCCGTGGAGAATGTGACAGGAATGTTGTTGGAAAAAGTAAAATGTGCTTTTATGTTGTTGCGCATTGACTGTGTAAACTGTTGTAATTGTATTACAGATAATGGCTCATCGCATGGTGGTGTGGGGTTTGTTTTCTGTGAACTTTAGAAGTTATAACAAGATCTAGTATTCATATTTTTCATATGAGAATTAAAGGGTTTTTTAGATTAAACTTAAGGTTGGGTGGGTTTTGTGGGTTTCTGGAAGCCCAGGCTAGTATAAATGGTCTTTGTAGAAGTGTATTTCGGCATAACGTTTCTTAGGGTTTACATGGTGTGCATCAGAAGTGAAATAACATTAGGAAAGACAAATGAAAGCCTCCACTCCAAACTAGATTTAAACTGACTATAAAATCTTGGGTTTGCCGTTTATGTACTCGGAAGCATAAGAGTATTTTTAAAGGCAACCTTTGCTTGTAGTTTTTTTCAACACAAAAAAAAAAACAGGAAGAAGTGTTAAATTATATAGCAGCTTCCCCTATTGGGAGCTTGCTGCAAATAAACACCAACATGCTATCTGATACTTTTAACAGTAACTCTTGCCTCCTTTACTCTGTATTAGTGTAAAGCATTGGTTGTGCTCACCCATGGAATACGGCCTCTTTGGAATGCGAGACAACTAACTGACATGCGTTCTGATAAAAAAACTTTTTTGCCCTAATCTGCCAAGTCACAATAACACAAATACCAACTCACAGAAATGTATGTCGTTCATTATTTTGTCATGCTTGTAACAGAAGCGAGATGAAATAAGCTACAAATAACTTAAATTGTAATGTGATGGACAGATTATGGTGAACACACAGAAAACACTGAGCCAATTAACCCTTGATAATTCCCTGACCCTACCAAGGAAGGGTTGTGTCAGACACACACCAGTAAAGCGAAGGCAGGCTGCTTATTGTTTTGTTTTGTCACGTGCGGGCTCAAGTTTTCCATCTTGCCCGTATTACATCTACACCCAGCTGAGGAATGCCATTTTGCAGGTTGCAGGAGCCAGTAATGAAATAGGTGGATATCATCCACCGAATGGGTTGGTTCTGCCCTGCCAGTGTAGGGCGAAACGTCTGAGGAAGCCAAACGTTTACCTGTCTGTCGTGCGGTATGATTGACTTGTAAAGGTAAGACTGTTTTTAACTTTTGAAGCATCGGAAAAATAATTTATTAGTCTTGGTTGTGTACGCATACACAAGATGGTATTTTCTTCACAGCTGGAGATCTGTAGTGCAATAACATTCAGTATGATCTATAAATATGCTTGTCCTTTCATAGAGCCTGTTGTAAACAAATATATACTCACTTCAATTAAAATACTTGTTCAAAATGTAGGTAAAAGGGTAATGGTCTACAGGGAGCTCCATAATGTTTGGGACAAAGGCATATTCTTTTCCTGATTTGTCTGTGTATTCCACAATTTTAGATTATATATGTCCTGAAATGGGGGCCTATGTATAAAAAGTTTTATTATTTCTTCATGGTGAAACTAAAATGTTTACAAATACCCTTAAATAAAAGCTGAAAATGTGCTCTTCAAGCAAATGTGAATTGTTTCATTACATAATTGTGGAGTAAAGAGCCAAATCAAGAAAATAAATATGTCTTCGTCCCAAACATTATGGAGCTCACTGTACAGTATATGAATGACACCCTAAAATTGCCCTTTTTGAGATGTATTCGCTCTCAGCTGAATTTGGGTACACTCAGTTTCAGTGAATTCTTCAGTGACAGGAATAGCAGTCTGTGGCATTTAATCCATATCCCTCTGCTGTTGTTCTGTGACAGAACTGTAGGTCCAGTCATGAGTAATATCACAACTTCTGACCCACAACCCTTCACGCCCAGAGCAGAATACCTCATAATCCCCTTCCTGGCCATCTTGGGGCTTCTGCTGGCACTGGTAACAGTTAAAAATGCAGTAACACTCCCTGCATACTGCCATATTTTGCCATATTTTTCAAATGAGATTTCTTGTTAATTAATACTGTTTGTATGTACAAAGTGTATCCCTGTAATATGAACGCTGAGACTTCATCTCTTTTCCAAGGCAATTTGCATAAGACGACGTCAGAGGTGAGTTTCAATGAAAATAAACAGCATGTGGATGAACGGTCATCCTGCATGCGGTTCATTCATAGACTCGCTATATTTAGCACTACATCAAAACTTTGTTACAGATCATTACTATCTATTTAGCTGCCACCATCAATATCAAGCAGGTTTCTAGATGAAAGTTCTCCCTTTTCACTCAGGAATGACGCGCTGCGTCACAGGCTCATCCCCCTAATCAGCTACAGTCGAACCAAACAGGGATCAGAGAGCGAAGAAGACGGGGATGAGGATGACCCTGACGAAGACGATCTGGAGGTAGGTAACATTAAACGCTTGCCCTGAATGTTTCCACTGTACCCCCACAGCCATGTCAGTCATGCTCTCTGTGAGAATCACAGTGTAAAAAGTTGTTACTTTATAAGCTGGAGAGACAGCACTCTAGGCATAGGTGTGAAGTCATTACATTTTTGGGATTATCTGGATTTAGGCTGTCTTTAGAGGCAAAAAGAAAGACAAATCCCACAGACTCGATGTGCACGTAGTCCTCATACTGCTCACTACACCACAGGAGCCCCTCAGGAGTGATGACCTGGCCTTCGACGGACGCCTCCTTTTTCACTCCAGCTCAGACCAATGAGCGCTGACTGGCTGTTGGGGTCAGTGATGTCACACCCCACTGTGCCTCATGTCCTGGCCAATCGGATCTGGCTCTGTCAGCGGAGATTTCGTCATCCCTCGGTCGATCCAGCTGAACAAATCTCTCCCACTCCACCAACACCTATTACTGGGACTGACCCAGGCAGCGGGCACACACTGGTCTCGGCTCAGGTGACACACAACAGACACTTTGAGACCGCTGACGGCATGGGAAGGCACAAATGCAGCTCATTATTGACCATGGAGATTTCAACAGAGGAAGGCAGACGGAGCAGCCCACAGATCTTATCCCAGAGAGGACGTTACAGCTCGACACTCAACCGAATGCTGAGTTCAGTTAAATCTCTCCACGCTAAACTGGGATATACAGTGCCATACTGGACGAGGAAGAAAGCCAAGCATAACAGAAAGCACTGTGCTCATGATTTGTCATTGTATTTTTATTTAAAATTATACCGTTGTTTGATTGTAAAATTATGCAGCTGATTATTTCCAAATAAAAAGTGAAAAATTACAAAAAGAACATATACAAGATACAGTGGAGAACAAAAATATTTGCATAAAAATATTTTTATGTTTATTTTAAAATATTTCTCATTTTAAAAAATGTATCACTAGCTAAGGGCCTTAGACAGAACTTATGTATGGGCAGGTTTGTAAACAAATTTTTTAAATAAAAGTAAAAACAACTGATTAAACAAGAGCAAGAGCGGGCTCTAAGGGTATATTCAGGTTTTGTGAGCATGTTGCTATAAGCTGCTCTCAAATGTGTCGCCTGGTTTTAAGCTTTAAATTTAGAACACAACCCTATTCAAATCATGCAAGAGCAGGCTGGTTGAGGAAGAGAGAGCCTTGGGAATGATGAGGGAAGAGAAGAGGGGGAGTGTGGGGGCAGGGGG
>NC_057939.1:12505891-12568391 GCF_018555375.3 Anguilla rostrata
CTGCTTCGATTGGCAGTGTACTCAAATCCCTTTGAACCAAAACTTCACTCCACAGGCGAATGACAAGCTCAACAATGAGCCGCAGGGCCTGTTCTCCTCATTTATTATTTCTGAAGTTCTTCTTACGTTCTCATTTTTTAATTCAACACACATGGCTTCATGCAGGCCACCGAGGAGGATCAAATAAATGAATGTGAACGTGTCATAATGGTGCAACCATTCCACGACTCCAGGACCTGGAATCGGACACAGATCTTCCCCCAAATATGTTCATCACCATTCGTGACAAAGATGGCAGTGATTATTTTTGTTCACTACATATTTGTACATGTGTTAGCAATCCAATCAATTAGACCAATCCAAGATGTGTGGTCCGAAGCAAAATGGCCGAGGGCACCGGTATGCTCTCACCTTGTCCACTCGCTCCTTCTGCACTCCGAACTTCCCCCCAAAGCCCTGAGATGCATCTGTCTGGGAGGAATGCTGATCCACCTGCGCCACGTAGCTGTGCCCAACAGCAACCTGGGAAATCACACACGCACACGCACACACGCACACGCACACGCACACGCACACGCACACGCACACGCACACGCACACGCACACGCACACGCACACGCACACGCACACACACACACACACACACACACACACACGGGCGCGTGCATAAAAACAAAAAACCAGAGACGGAAAGTCCAGGGGTCAGAAAGTAAAAGTCCTGCCATGCGTTTCTTCCACCCATTAACTCAGTCAGCTGATTTCACTATTTAATTATCCTCCTGGCTGAAGAACTGTGCTCATGATCAAATCCTGGTGATTGGAACAAAATACTGGTGAGGACTTTTATTTTCTGAACCTGGATTTTCCACCTCGGACAAAAACACACATACACACGTCAGGTGCATACACCAATATGGGCACATGCCTTGACTCACATATACTGAGCTGTCACTAAAGGAGTTAAGTAATCAGGGTAATTATAATGACTGAATTGTTCTTGATTACAGGCTTCTTGGTTTATGCGTTTGTTTTTGGAGCCTGACCTTGTCCATGCGGTCCTTTTCCACCCCAAACTTTCCTCCGTACCCGTACGAGGCCTTTGGGGCCTGTTCCATCTCCTTCTTCTTCCCTGTCTCGTGTTCCTGAGACACCTTCTGTCTGAGCTCCGCCACACTGCCCAGAGAGGAGACAAGCTGAGTCCTCCACATACACCTACACACACACTTACACACAGCCACACACACGCTTACCCACACCCACACACACAGGCTCACACACACACACCTACACACACGCTTACACACAGCCACACACATGCTTACCCACACCCACACACACAGGCTCACACACACACACCTACACACACACGCTTACACACACACACACACACACACACCCATGAACATGCCTACACAAACACACACACACAGGCTTACACAAACACACATACCTACACACACACACACACCCATGCATATGCCTGCACACACACTCACGCACACATGCACACTCTTACACACACACTCCACACACAACCATGCACACACACACACCAAAACTGACCCCTACCCTCAATGACAGAAACACACATGCAGTATACAGACATATGAGCACGTTTACCTAAGCCGTACTATATCAATAGGACAAAAAATACATACACCTCTTCTTGAGCTCAATGCAGCAAGAAGAGCAGGGCATATATACCCACACACACACCGCCCCTACCTAGGGCCTAGTATACCCCAAGGAGAGAAAACACAACATCTTTTGAGCACTACTATACCACTAGTAGAGAATTTCACATCACGCGCAATACAAAGCTCAGGCAATTACGTATAGAGGAGAGAGACACAATGACATCACTTGACAGGCAGTACATGAGACCTCTAATTCATGTGTGCAGCACAAAGGGAAGGAGCAGCCAGAACTGACTCAGCCTGCTGCTGCATTAAGCCCTTATTTGGCTCTGCACCACACTGTCTACCTCCTCAACTTCCTCTTCCTGTTTCCAGCATCAACACATTTATGTAGCGGTTTCCATGATGCCACAATTTCAAGAAACTGTCTTACAATTTATGACACCGCAATGTTAAGAAACCTTTTTTTTTGTTTTCTAATTATAATTACGGACTGCTTGACTCTACACCCTTACTATAAATTACCTGCCCTGTTCTAACATCCGTACAACAATCAAATACACAAAGAGAAAGGATGTTTTAATGTGTCAGCTTCCTGAACTAATTTCACACTTCTCATTATAATCTACACAGATACACACACACACACACACACACACACACACACACACACCAATCTTAGATTCTTCAGTGGGCAGTGTGTGTTACCTCAAGTGCTCTTTTCGGCCAGACCCTTCGACGGTCTTGGAGCCCCATCGCTGCTCCTGCTCTGACACGTCGTTCTGAAACGCAGACAGGTCAATCAACACACACACACACACAGCCCCGCAGCTTACTGCACGGCACACACTCAGCACTGCCACATATGCCAACACGCACACACACAGTACCCCTGCAGATCACTGCACGGCACACACTCAACACTGCCACATATGCCAACACGCACACACACAGTACCCCTGCAGATCACTGCACGGCACACACTCAGCACTGCCACATATGCCAACACGCACACACACAGTACCCCTGCAGATCACTGCACAGTCTCCCATACAGTACTGTAAAAGCTGTCAACGTAAAATAAAGGAAGCAAAATAGGTAGATGACTGGTAAGACCAAAGGCTCTGAAAATACAGGCACATGCATACATATATACATACAAGAGGAAGTAGAATAATGAATTAGGCACAAATGCACAGAGGAAGGAGCTGGGTAGGCCGCTCCCTAGGATCTGCCTTGTCCTTCTCTCCCCTTCTGTTCTGATAGTCCATCTCACCTCAAAATCAGGATCTGTCTCCCAGTCGTCGCCCTCTGAGGCCACCTTCACGTTGACATTGTGTCCCACCACTGACTTCCACATCTACAGAGAGGGGAGAAACAATATCCAAGCTTAACAGTAGCAAATATAAAGCTAACCTCTTATTCCAAATACACTTCCAACATACTCAGCATGCAAGTCCAACAAGCTGTTGCAGATATTTGTAGGTCATTGTTCATGCGCTTTCTAAAAAAAAAAAAAAGTGTTGCTGAGCCCTAAACTTCCTCCTTAAAAGAACACTGAGAACAGTAAATGCATACATGCACAACCAGATGCGTTGTGATATGCTATAGGCTATACTGTAATCACTATACAAACATCATGCTTTAGCACTAGCTCTTTAAATGTGCACTTTATCTGTGTAGGTCTAATTGCAGGTAACAACACAGTGACTTAATGAAAGTACGTGCACACAGCTGGACTATTTTTAGACATGGCGTCCTATTTCTCGTTTTCTTTTTATAAATTTAACCAATGATCACTAACTGCCAACCCTGCTCATTCTGGTTCTGTCACACAGAAAGCTGAGAACACTGACCCGTTTGTTGTACACGGTTAACTCCACACAAAAGCACAAAACTAGCTCTGTAGTTCGGTAGCTTTAACTGCGTACGTACTACATAGTGGACACATCAGTCCATAGGAACTGGAGTGGAAGCCCACCTATGTCGTTTATGTCCGATGGACGTCACGTGAATAGCTTCCTTCTGGACTCTGGTTAAGGTTCAATATAAATATTAATTCCTAAACCATCGGCGATATTGGTATTTTAACATTAGCATGAATATATAAATAGGTCCTCTTTTATTGCTGCGTTGTTCTAATGCATCAGAATTGATGTGAAACTACCAACTAATTCAACGACGGTACAGTTACACCTGCAGCAAAATAACGGTACCACTGGTCAGACCACTGCACTTACAAAGTGAATGCAAATTGAATTTCATTGCCAGTACAATCACGCGCCGTTTGCAAACTTAACTTTCATTTAAAAAAACCCGTTAAATAGCTTACTTCGAACTCAACATTTAGGCTACATTGTAGCAAGCGAAGCACTTCCTCAATCAAATAAACCAAAAGTTTTTTTTGATGTTGTTGAAAATATGCATTAACATAAAAAGCCCTATCAAAACTTTACGCGTTTTAATATATTTTCAATGAATAATACGACAAATAAAAATGAATTAAAATGTAAAGGTATACGTTTTAGCTGGTTTTTGACTTCCTGATTTTCGGAAGTTAGCTGGCAACATTTATTTCAGTTTTGGATTTTTCAGTGAAATCATTGCTACAAACATTTTACTGAAAGGCATACTTACACTGTATCACTGGCCCGACAAGTTTATTCGTTAAAAAGCGTTAGGACGACACTCCACCTGTGCGTAGTCCGGGTCGAGAAGTCTACAGGAAACTAGGCGCGTCCCCGATGACAGAGGCGTACTTTTTCCTACAAGCAATATTCGGACATCGCTTTTAAGCAAGGTACAGCGCACGCCACAACACGGTAATAGCGCTGTCAATAACGTCAACAAAATCACAGCATCATGATTAATCTTCCCATAAATTGTAGACTTTATTTAAAAAATAACTCAGCAAGACGACAGGGTAAAGAATATGAAAGAATAGTGTTATTATTTTTACACCGATTATACAGAGATACAGAAGAATACACACTGTACTGTGCACAGCAGACCAACAGCTCTGAATCATGTTTCTGCTCATAATCATAACCGTACAGCTCTCCTAAACAATGTTCATTTACAGTATGATGGATCAGGAGCCTGGTGTGTTGATAGGGGGTGATGGGATGGAAGTAAATGCGAAATGAGGAAATTCCAGGGAAATCTCAGAAGCCACAGGCAGTGGTGGGGCATGGCGGTTAAGCAACTGTACAGTAACAGACTATGCACGGCTTAGACCAAAGCATCTGCTGAAGAGGAGGAGGAAGAAGAAAAAATTATTATTATTATTATTATTATTATTATTAATATGGGGATATCCATTTGCTGGCAAGGTGGAGGACCCCATTGGAATTGAAGCAGTAACACTGATGCATTAAAATAATTGTCAGAGGCACTGCTCTAGGCTTTCACAGAGCAAAGACAGCGAGGTGTAGCAAGGATCCTGACCTGTGTGTGATACGGGTGAGGAGCATACAGCCCACAGGGGTGCCCCTCACCACGTGCACGCTCGCACACACGCACGCACACGTGCACGCACATATATACATAAACGCACTGTTCATACAGTCACATGTTCACACTGAGTCCAGTGAGCTGATCTACATTCTCAAGACAGTGTTGTTTAAAACAAATATTTTAATAATACAGTAAAAGCAGCTAAAGATCTACTGGAATGCCGGAATGTAGTTGATTAGAATTCTCCCTTTACTCCCAATTCCATTTCAAGATGAAAGACAGAGTGACAGAGGAATATAAGCTTAACCGTAGCCTCCAAAGCCCCCAGGACCAACAGTGAATCTCATAAAATCACAAGCCATCTTCTGTGCAGTGTCACCCTTTTCCACAACCAAAACCTTTCAGACACCGCTGTAGGGCGTGGGGGATTAGCCGTGGCATAAAATATTTATACAGTTTGCAGTTAAAGTGAAACCTTCTAAACAGGAAGTGTGTATCTGTTGAAGTGTTAAGTTTCCCAGGGGAAGCCAAGTGAACAGAGCACTGGAGGCAGGCAGAAGCAGAACCGGCAACTGTCAGTTTGAAACAGTTCTTATAGCAAACCAGGTTCCATCACATGGCACAAGGGACATGAACCCAGGTCATGTCGATGACGGTGGTAGACACTGTAGTGCGTGAACCTGTTTTGCTTTGGGGGGGAATGTCCAGGCTAAGACAACGCTTTTGTTTTGTTGCTGTATCCAGAAACGCGTGATGCGATCACGCCCAGGGCGCTTTTGAAATGATGTCATCAGCAGGCGCCCGCGGGGCTCTCACAGGTACCCTCCCATGCACAGCAGCAGCAGGACGTGCACGGTCAGCAGGTAGACGGAGGCCAGCAGGGGGGTGCGCTGGCGGGAGCAGAAAGTTGCCCGAAGCATCCGGCTCAGTCCTGGACCGCTATTCCGAGACTGAGACACACAGACAGACGGAGCTCAGGCAACTGCCAAACGCAAGCTTCACTTCTAAATTTCCGTTTTGTTACAATATCATTATATCTACCTTGCATACATCCACACACATTTTTGTTTCCCTTTTCACTAAAATGTCTGCTTTGGCATTTGAGTAGATCAGTGCCACTGGAGCAATAAAGTATCACTAGCAGAACTGAAATATCAGTGAGAAGAAGAGTTTGAGAAAGAAGGACAGCTAGAGAGAGAGCAAGTGAAAGGCAAAGACGAAAATGGCATAGGAAGGGTAGGGAGAGATAAAAAGAAAGTGAGGTAGAGTGGAAGAGACATTTTCTATTTGCATATTGTTTTCCTTGCCAGTGGAAATTGTTATACTTCTAATTTCTCATCTTTTCTTACTGTACTATAAAATAATATATTATAGTTGTAAGAGAAGTAAATGAAAAGATATTTCATCAGAGACTGAGGGAGATGGAGTGGAGTCGCATGCTAAGGAAGGGATGAAGACAAACACAAGAGGCTGAAAGTATCAGCTACTCGTTATTTGCCCGTAAGTCCTTCAGGGAGCTTCCGCTAAGTTTAAGAGCGCAAGCGCAGCATGAATCATATTCCTGTCCTCGTAAAGACAGGAGCTGAGGCTTCACAGCGCTTAAAACATCCCCCAGTGATGCACTGATGAAATTGGACAGTTTTTATATGAGCCATGGAGCAAGGGAGGAGGCGTGTCAAACTCACCCGCGTCACAGTGCCCTCTGGTGGCTCGATGAGGACAGCGGTTTCTGAGAAACTCCCCTCTTGCTCAGACTGCCACGCGCCCAGTGTGTGCCTGGAAGATGCAAAGTGGCGATGTTAGAGAATATGGACACGTATTTGCGTATTTGTTCAAACAGATGAATTGGTGAATTGGTGCATTGTTTTGGAACCAGCCTAGCAGGTCAACTCCATCTGCGGTGCTCAACCTCTCCCCAAAGGTAAATTTATTCTACTTGTGAGGCTGTGAAATTAGGAACAATGGCAGAAAACCCATTCCTTGTATGGTTCAAATCCGGGGACAGAAAAGTAACATGGGGTGACGGAGATACAAAGCACTAAACAAGGAAGGACCATCAGAACCTTACATTGCATTGTGTAAATACACCTATCTTCCCCAATACAGGAAGACACTCCTTCACAGAGTTCACCAAGGCAAAGGTATCAATAAGTCACCTGTCATAAAAAAACCAGCTGCTAGCATGGCATGAAAACTAAATTGCACACAGATGGACAAACAAAGAGAGCGACAGAATTATGGTTATATACAATATTCAATCATAATACTGCAAAACAAAGAACATCCGGCAGGACCTCTTCAGACGATCCTGTGTGGCCAATAATTGCTCCTCCATAGCTTGCCTGTTTTCCAGTTCCTCATCCAATCTGTAAGAGAGACGTGGTGGTCGCTGCGTTTATTCTCTCACTCTTTCAACATTTCACAGAAATAATTACAGAAATGTTGCTGTCACAAACAAGGCAAGTGAGCAGATACACATGCAGAGGCACACTTAACAAAAACAATGAGATCCATTCTGATGATAAAACCATCAACAGCTAATTAAAAAGGATTCAGAATTGCTATCTTCATTAGACAGCTCTGAAGCTGTGAAGAATTTAAGCAGTAGAAATAGTGTCAGTATGTGTGTGTGTGATATTTTGGCTTTTAGAATGCGAGTATGTGTGTAATAGAGATAATCTGTGTGCGTATGGGTGGGAGAACCTATGAGAGTGTGAGTGTGTGTGTGTGTGTGTGTGTGTGAGTGAGTGTGTGTGTGTGAGAGCCTAAGAGAGTATCTGTGTGTGAGATGAGACTTTGAAAGTGTGAGTGTGTGTGTGTGTGTGTGTGTGTGTGCCCAGGAGAGTAAGTGTGTAAGAGCCTATGAGAGAATGTGTTTGTGAGAATGAGCGAGCATGAGTGCGAGTGTGATGTTCACTGATACCTGCGCTGCAGCTCCTTGACCTCTGACCTGTATGCCTCGCTCTCTGTGGAGCTGCTGCGCTCCTGGGGGGCCCCAGGGGCACTGTCCATGTCGGGGCTACCCTGGAGAAAACATGGGACGGAGGGGTACAACCGATCACCTGGTTTTCCACAACATATTTTCACCTGCTTCCATAAGCAAACTCCATACTTTAGATGAGCTGGTTTTACAAACTATAGTCTGATAACAGCAATCTGAAATTGGACTGAAAAATAGCACAACACAGTGAGTGCAAAAAAATCCCATTAAGTGTCAACCTTGCTTTTGTCCTCCTGCAGTTCCTGAAGCTGCCTCTGGAGGGCACTGCAGCGACTCTGGGCCTCGTCCAGCCTCTGAGAGCGGCTCATGAGCTGGGCGGCCAGCGAGCGCTTCTCTTCAAACACCTGAGACAGCTGGGGAGAGGGAGGGAGAGGGGGCTGAGCCACCCAACACATCACACCACAGAGACAGAGGGAAAGAGGGAAGGAGAGGGAGGGAGAGAAAAGAGATGAAAGATGGGAGGAAAGGATGTTTTTGGAAAACAAGCGGGACACGTCACGAGACAGAAAACAGCGAATCAGATGACAGTGAGAACACAGGTGATGCAGATGCAGGTGAAGCAGACGGTTATGAACCAGAGAGGGAGGGGGAGAGAAAGGCACAGCAAACAGAAGCAGCATTAGTGAGGGAGCAGCAGTGTAGGAACAGCATGGGGGGGGGGGGCACAGAGCGACAGGACCACACAGTGTTAGAGCGGGAGATCAGGGACTGAAATACAGGACTCCATGCTGAAACCTTCCGGGATCATGGATCCTCACAGTGAATATCAGCCACTAGCACAGGAGCACAACACAGCCCATAATCAAGAAAATGCATTTAAATAGCGCTGTCCGGGACCTCAAAGCACTTTACAGAGAAGGAGGAAGCTCATCTCCCAACATCACCAATGTGTAGCAGCCATTGTGCACCAGAAAGCTCACCGCACATCAGCAGAGGTAGAGACGGAGAGAATTAAATAGCAGTTGCTACCTTTCCGCTGAGCTCTGTTATCTTCACTTCCTTCAAATGGAGTTGCTGCAGAGGGTCCTCTGCCTGGCTGCTCAGCTGCCCACTTTCTGCCTGCAGGACCTGGTGCTCAGCAGAATGGCCTGTCCCCAGCGGTGCCTGTGCAAATGAAAAAAAAAATTAAAAAATTCAAATAACCACAGGCAGTCATCGTTGGGCTCAAGCAGCAAGCAGAGATTACTGTTTGTGTTACGAAACACTGAACACATTGGTGAGGTACAGCACAATCAGTGTCTACATTCCAATTAACCCATCATCAATAGTGTCACGATGAATGCATCAAGAGTTCAATGGAGCTAATAATGAAATCTGACTGGTTTTGACATTAACAGCAGGGGAGATGTTTACAATTAGGAATCTAGGAAGTAGAATTCAGGCTACTGAAAGATAACTCCCTAACCGAGCCCCCACACACAACACATCAGGGGGAGTTCCACGGAGCCTGGACAGTGATGACGTAATGCACTCTCCGCACCCCCCTTTTCGCACTGCTGTCACCGGCCTCCTCACCTCTCTCTGGTACTGCTCCGCCTGGACTTTGGGCGGGAGCGCCCGGGCCTCCTCCAGCATGGCGCTGAGCTGCCGGACCTCCTGGTCCCGGTCGGAGAGGGTGGCCAGGGTCTGCCGCTTGAGGAGCTCTGCCTGGGCCTGCCAGTCCGCCCTCTCCTGCCTGCCAGACACGGGGGAGAGAGTGACCCGCATGTTAGTCACAGACACAGTGGGTACAGCACCAGGCCAGGCCCACTCCCAAGTGGAGCTCTGCTGTAAGTATGGAGCTTAGAGCACTCCTGAAACAGAACTGCTTCAGCAAACATCCTTCTGTTTAAACTGTCTAAGTCAAATATAAGCAATGTAAATACTGCACCATATCTCTATGCATGCATGTACAATACGTGCCCACACAAGTATAGGGCATCAGCTTAACTTGTGTATATGTATCCTGCATGCAAATGTACTGTACATACTATAGGTTACGCACAAACTTGCGCAGACACACACACACATCAGGTGCTTTGAATTGGGTAATTTTGATTGTAATAGCTTGTCTATGCGGTGATGTATCAACTAAGCTGTAATTAAGCATTGAGCATCTGTCATTGGTCATTTTATGCTGCAAATTCAATCTGTTATGGCCCTTTTCAGGTTGCCATTGTGGTATAAAGCTAACACAGCCTATGTAGGTATTGCATGCTAATCTGTCATCAGTGTGGATTTAAAAACTACTGCTGACTAACTACTATGGCACAAAGATTGCTAATCCTGTGAAGCAGTTTGGGTTGCTTACTACTTGTGTTCTCCACAAAAATATTTAATTAGCATGAAACTAACAGGCTCACACATCACAGGGCTTCTGCTGTGCAGAGCAGCGCTTCACCTGAGTGTCTCCAGCTCCTGCCTGTCCTTCTCCAGCCTCTCCTCCCTCTCTTTGGCATTCCTCCTCTCTTCCTCCAGTTCCCGGGTGACCCTGGCCAGCTCCTCCCCTCCCTGGCCCACCCGGGACAGCTCCGTCCTCTGGATCTGCAGCTGCTCCAGCTGGAGGAAAGGGCCGGTGTGCATGACAGGCTTACATCACAAATCTTCACACTTTACTTCCATATAAACTACGCTTTGTGTGCAATGTTCACTTTGGGGAAAAAGAACAATGATGGAGTGGGCCTTCAGTGAGTTCAGGTAAAAAGTAATAGGAACATTAATCATAAACTACTCTTACACTTGTGAACACACTTCAATTTTTCTTGTCCACAAGTCAACATTTGATGAACAAGTGTTCTGAAGAGGGTCTGAGTGTAAAAAATCTTCATGAGTAAATAAAATAAAAGATTGATGTGATCTGGAGTACTTGAGATATGTGTTTGAGACCAGTGGCCTCTTTTCCTTTTAACACCCTGAGTGAAATCACTCCAATGAACACCACACACTATGAATGACACACAGAAGCCGCCGCCCCTCACCAGCCTCTCCCTGTCGTTCTGCAGGGCCGACAGCGCGTTCTTCAGCGCCCACACTTCGCCGGTGGAGCCAGCAGGGGGCGCCGGCGAGGCTGCAGGCTGCGCTCCCGTCCTGCTCATCTCCTCCAGGCGGAGGCGCAGCTCCTCCACCTCGTTGATGGCCTGGTCTCGGGAGTCCTGCAGGGACGCCATGGCCTGCCCGAAGGCCTTGTTCTGCGCCCGGATCCGGGCCGCCTCCTCCCGCTCGGCCAGCAGCTTCTGCTCCAGCTCCACCAGGTCCCGGGCCAGCTCCGCCACCCGCTCCTCCGCCGTCTCCGTCTCCGTGCGCAGTACCCCGCCCTCCCAGCGCAGCTCGCTCAGCTCCTTCACCCGCGCGTCCTCGCCCTGCCTCAGCGAGCGCAGGCTCTCCTCCAGGGAAGCCACCTGCTCCTGCGCCGCCTGCAGCTGCTCCCTCAGCTCCTCCACCTCCGCCTCCGCCCCCGCCCCAGCCCCGTCCACGGCGGCCCGGCTCAGCGTCTCCCTCTCCACCGCCACCTCCCGGCCGCCCGGCTCCTCCCTCTCCCGCTGCACGGCAATCAGTTGGGCCTCCACCTGCTGCTTCTCCTGCTCCAGGGCGGCGATGCGCTGAGCCTGCCCGGCCAGCAGCTGCTTGTGCTGGGAGTCCTTCATGCTGAGCACCTGGGTCAGCTCGTTCCTGTAGCCGTGCAGCTGGGCCGACAGCTTGGCCTTCTCGGCGTTCAGGTCGTCCCTCTGCACCAGCAGGCCCCGCAGCTCCTCCTTCAGGCTGTTGTTCTCCCCTGCCGCCTCCTGGATCAGCGCGTCCTTCTCCATCATCACCTGAGGAAGAGGAGGCATGATTTAAGCAATGCTTGATAATACATGTCACAGAAACAACATACTGAACGGAATGTGTTCACTTGGATGAGACTCCAATCATAAGTAAGTCTAGGCCTGAATCAACTAATGCTACCAATTTCACTGAATCAGTTTGTAATTTAGCAAAAAAGTCACTAATGACTCATCTTTTTTAGGATATGAGAGCTGAACTTTTGCGAACTCAACAGAAATAGCTGTAATTAGGATGAATGGAGTCGTTTTTAAGGAACAACATTGGATTGGGCTGGAAAACACACAAGTGCAAAATTATTTATGGTATAATAAATAATAATATAAGGAGGTATAATAATTCCTCTTACCTGCAGGTGGCGCTCCTCCAGCTGTTTGTATTGGGTAAGCACCCGGTCACGGTCATCCTGCAGGGAGCCCATGGCCTTGGTGAAGGCGTCCAGACGGGCCTTGCTGTGACTGCTCTCCCCCTCCGCTTTGCGTACCCTCTCCTCCAAACCCCGCACCTCCTCTCTCCTCTCCTCCACCTCTTTCTCTGCCTCCCGCGCCCTCCCGTCTGCCTCCCGCCTGGCCTCCTCAGCCGCCTGGAGATGAAACATACACCATACTAATGACTGAGCTCCTCATTCATTCAGACCAATCACACCACCTCCACCATTTGGACAAATCATATTCAAGACCTCAGCTGTATAAATCAATCAGTCTTTCAGTCAAATCAATACCACAGTCAGAGAGAGCCATTACCTGTGCGACAGCCTGTTCCTTTTCTCCGAGAAGCTCCACTTCCCGCCTCTCTTTCTCCCCAAGCTCCACCTGCAGGGCCTCGGTCAGGCCCTTGGAGGAGCGCAGGTCCGTCTCCAGCTGCTCCAGACAGAGCCCCAGCCTCCTCTCCTCCGCCTCCTTGTCCCTCAGCTCTGCCCGGGCCTTCTCCGCCCCCCGCTGCAGCTCCCCCACCGCCTCCTCCAGCGCCTGGGCCCGGTGCCGGAGCCCCTCCGCCTCCGTCTCCAGGGAGGCCAGCTGAGCCCGCGTCTGGGCCAGGGAGCTCTCCGCCTGCGACAGGGCCTCCTTCAGCTCCCCACGCTCCTTCTCCAGAGCGGCCTGGCTCTCTCCGTGCCTTTTCTCCTCTTCGTCCCACTTTCGCTGCCACTCTTCCTCTGCTTTCTGCAGCCTAAACCAATGGTCAAGGGTCAAAGTTCACTATACACTGGCACAAGCTTACATAAACGCAAATAATACATACATACATAATACAAATACATAAATATACATGCAATTAGTTCTCACCTTGCCAGTGTGACCTGCAGATCCTCTTTCTGGGCTGTCTCTTTCTGCAGCTGCTCCGTAAGGTCCCGCACACGCATCTCCGCCTCCTGAACATCTGCCTCCTTCCCCTGGAGGGTGATATGGAAACGGGTCTCCCACTGCCGCACCTCGTCCAGCACGCGGTCCCGGTCGTCCTGCAGGGACGACATGGAGCGCGAGAAGGCGGCCAGTCGCGCCAGCGATTCGTCCAGCCGGCCCTGCATCTCCTGAGCCTGCTTCTCCCTGACGGCCGCCAGCTTTCGGGCCTCCTGGGTCGCTCCCTCCTCTCGCTCGAGCTCCCTGTAGGCCTCCTCGAGCCTCAGCTCGGCCTGCTTCAGCTCCGCACCCAGTCGCAGCCTCACTTCGTCCAGCGTCCGCTCCGCCTCCGCCTTGCTCTGGGCCTCGCGCTGCAGAGCCCTCTCTGCAGAGGCGCTCTGCTCCTGCCGTGCTTGCCCCACCTCCTCCTGTGCCTCATCCAGCCTCGTTCTGCAAAGGGACAGCTCCTCTTCCACTTTCTTCATCGCTTCCATAGTCTTTGTGGTCTCCAGGCGGGCGGCCTCCAGCTCACGGCATGCCTCGTTCTTGCCCAGCTGCAGGGCCTTGGACTCCTTGTCCAGTTCGCTGATTCGCTCCTGGTACTGGATGCAGTCCCTCTGCATCTGCCGCACCTCCAGCTGTTTCTCCCGCAGCAGCTCCTCCAGCTGGCGGGCATGGCTCTGGCTGCCCTCCTTTCCCCTCTGGGCCGACTTCAGCTTCTGCTCCAGCTCCCTCTGCTTCCCTGTCTCCGCCTCTGCTTCCGCCCTCTCCCTCTGGGCTTGCCTCTTGTCCTCCTCCAGACGGGCCGACCGCTCCTTCTCGCTCTCGGCTACAGCCTCCAGCTCCGCCCGCTCCCTCTCCAGCCTCTCCACCTCTCGCTGCAGCTCCGTGAGGCGCTCTCTGCTGTCTGCTGCCTCCTGCTGGTAGCCGGCAATGCTGCCGTTGAGTTGGGCCAGCTGATTCATCAAACGCTCCTCCAAGTCGTCCTTCTCTGCCTCCAAGCAGGCCCGGACCTCTTCCAACTGGGCGCCTTTTCGATTTGCCTCCTCTCTCAGGCTCTCTTCCTTCTCCTCAGCCGCCTTCAGCTGCTGCTCTAGAGAGGACAGCCTTGCAGTCAGCTCAGCCTCACGCTCCCGCCTTGATTCCCTCTCCGCATTAAGGTTCTCCTCCCTCTCCTTGGCTGCCTGCAGCTGCTGCTCCAGAGAGGACAGGCTAGAACTCAGCTCGGCCTCACGCTCCAGCCTCGATTTCCTCTCTGCATGAAGGGCAGCCTCAGCTTCTTGCACTTTATCCTGTGATTGTTCCAGTGGGTGCTTAGAGGGTCCTGCTTCTGTTGCATCCTCTACTGCATCTGGTTCTGGTGGAACTTCTTCAGGCGCTTCCATCTGATCTGCTTGCTCAAGGTCCTGTGATTGGACCTCATTTAGTTCCTGGTTTGTTTGAGTCAAAGCCAAGCTAGACTGCTGGGCAATGACAGCTTCCTCCACCAAAGCAACAGGAATGGGGCTTGTATCCTGGGGCTGAGTGTTTGGTTTCTCCAGCTCCTGGGACAGCTGCTCTCTCAGCTCTGTTGCTTCCTGCTCAAGTGAGTCTCTTTGGGCCCTCACAGCTTCCAAATCAGCTTTCAGCATCTCAAGCTCCTCCTTAGTTCTTGCCAGCTCCTCTTTCTGCCTCCTGTGCTCTCTCCTTTCACCTCCATCACCTTTCCCCTCCTCTGCCTCCCGCAACCTCTCGTTCTCCTCCTCCAGGTCCATGATCTTCTGCTGTTTAGCCTTGGCAAATTTCCTCATCTTTTCCTTAACAGTTTCCACCTCTCTCTGAGCTTCCTCGGCCTGCCGCTCAGCCTGCTGCCTGGCCGCCTCGTGGGCCCTGGCCCTGGTCATCAGCTCCTGTCGCTCCTGGCGGGCAGCTTCAAGAACCCGCCGCACGCGCTCCGCCTCGTCGCTGACATTCTCATAGGACCTCAGCAGCGTCTCGTACTCCTCCTTCATCCCCTGCACCTTCTCCTCCCATTCTTGGCAGGTCATTGCGGCCTGCTCCTTTGACTGTGAAGCCTCCCGCTCACACGCCTCCTTCTCCTTCAGCACCCCTTCCATTGCAAGCTTGAAGCTCTCGCATGAGGCTCCCAGACTCTGGTTCTCCAGCAAGGATCGGTCCACCTCCTCGATAAGCTTCTCCCTCTCCCCTCTCAGCTTCTCCAGCTCCGCCTCTCCGGCCTCCAGCCTCTGCTGCAGTTCAGCCACGATCGTCTGCGCAGAGGCCAGTTCCTCCTTCAGTGTCTTGCTCTCCTTCAGGACTTCCTTACGGGAGATGAGTGCCGCCTGCAACTTGCGCTGGAGCTGCTGGAATTTGGCGCTGTTCGCCGCGTTCTCCTCTTCCTGCTGCTGCGGTACCTCGGTCTCCAGTCTCTGATTCTTCTCACGCTCTGCTTTCAAGTCTTCCTGCAGGGAAGCGATCAGCTGATCCTTCTCCAAAACAGTCACCTGTACTCCCTGGAGGAGGGAGTTCTGCTCGTTCAGCTGACAGCTCAGCTCCATGATTTCCTCGTTCTTGCTGCTCAGGAACTGCTTAAACTCTTGCACCTCAGCCTGCAGGAGGCTAACAGGGGAATCTGGCCCTGTGTTTCTCTCCTGCGCCTCTATCTCTGTCCTCAAGGCCTCTGCCAGAGATTCCGCTTGCTGCCACTTCTCCCTCAGGATCTCCATTTCCTCTGAGAGGACATCGATCTGCTTCTCCTTTTCCCTCAGGTCCTGTAGCTCCTTACGCATCTCTAGGAGCTCAGCCTCCTTCAGTGACAGGCAGGTCTGGCTGTCCGCCAGTCGTGTCTCCAGCTCTTGACGTGAGGCTTGCTCGGCCTCCATTTCCTCCCGAAGTGCTTTAAGGGCGGACTCATCTGCAAGAGCTGCTGAAAGTGGCAGTACCGTATGTTCGGCACTGGAGACGGTATCGTCTTTCTCCTGCAGGGGCTCTGAGTCTGGCTCTGGTGCTGCAAAATCCACCCAGTCCTCCTGGCCCCAATCGCCCCCAGGTCTTTCTAGCTTCTCCACACTGGGGGCTTCTGCCTCCTCTTTCTCATCCTCTTCCTTTTCTTCTCTCTTTCCGCTCACTTCCTTCTGTGCCTTCAGTTCTTCCAGCTCACTGAGCTGTCCCAGGAGCCTGTCTCTCTCCCGTCCCTGCTCCTCAAAGCGCTCCAGGAGCCCGTTGTGCTCCTCCTTCTGCTGTTTCAGCTGCTCGCGGAAGTGCCGGTCCTTCTCTTTAGCCTTGCGGATGGTGTCCTTCCGATTTTCCTGGGCTTCCTGCAGCTTTTTCTGCAGGGCTTCATGCTCTGTTTTCAGAGAGGCCAGCTGGGACTGCAGTGCCGCTCTCTCGTCCGCCTCCCTCTGCACCTGCTCCTCGTCTGGAACTTGGAGCGGGCTATTCGCTGCCTCCTCATTAAGCCTCTGGTTAACTACCAGTGCCTCCGCCAAGGCCTGATCCTGCTGGGCCATCCTCTGTTCCATCATCTCCAAGGCATTTTCTTTTGTTTTTAAGGTCTCCCTGGCTTCCTCCAGCGCAGCTTCCAGTTGAAGAATATCCCCCTTCATCCTTTCTTTCTCCATTTCATGTTCTGCCTCTGGAACCTCTGTAAATGATTTTTGCTCAGCTTCTCCATCTTGTTCTTTCCTTTTTCCTGCTTCTTTCTCGAACTCCTGAACTTTTCTAAGAAGCTCTTTGCGCTGCACCAGGGCTGCCTGCAGCTTCCTCTTCATTTGTTCTCCCTCTTTCTTTGAAGTGGCTAACTGGGCACTGAGCTCTTCTTTACCTTTCCTTAGACTCACCAGCTCCTCAGTCTCCTCTGTGGGACTCTCTTTCTCTTTCTGCTGCTCTTCCCACACCTTCTCCAGATCCACCATTTGCTCTTTCAATTTCTTCACCTCGCTGCTAATCACAAGCTTTTCCTCTCCGGCCTGCTGCAGCTTGTCGGTCATGACCTCGCCGAGTTCCACCACCTCCTGCTCCTTCTGCGAGAGACGCAGCTGCAGGTCCTGCACCTCGGCGGACCGCTCGCCGAGAGCCGCTTCAGCAGTAGTAATGGCCTTGGAGACTTCCTGCAAGCGGCGCTCAACATCGCTGAGCTTGTGTTCAAGCTCCACGGAGGCCAGCTCCTTTTCTTCCAGCATAGCACTCAGCATCCTGGCCTGGCCCTCCTGCTCTGAGAGGCTGTGCTGGGCTTTGTCCAGGTCCATCTGGAGTGCCTGGATCTTCTGGTCTTTGGAGGAGGCCTCCACACTCAGACTGGCAAGTTGCTCCTCAAGGACCCTGCCTTCAACACTCTGGCTCTCCACTGCAGAGCTCCTCCGCTGGGCCTCCTCCTGCAGCTCCGCTGTGGCTGCCTTCAGTGCCTCCTCCCGCTCTGATGCCTGAGCTTCTGCCAGCTCCTTAGCGGCCTGAAGCTCCATCAGCTCCTCTTCAAGGGCCTCTGTCCTCCTCTGTGAACTTGAGGCTGTTTCTCTCAGGCTCTGGAGCTCTGCCAGGAGCTCACTGTACCGCCTCTGTAGCTCCTCCGCCAGGAGTTGAGCGAAGGCCTGGCCAGGGCCTGAATCCCCTCCATGCAGCGTGGCCCCCTCCTGGGTGATGTGCACCTCGACGCTTTCGCGGATGACGACGGAGGATGAATCTGCCCGTACGGAGCAGACGGTGGATGTGGTCTGCTCATCGCCGGCTTCCTCCCAGGACTGCAGGTGCAGCTGGCCAAAGTCCTGCATCAGGGAGGGCCACTCCTGTCCGCCCTCTTGGTTGACAGCTTCCAGGAGCGTCCAGCTGCTTGGGGCTGCGTCAGAGTCACTGCTGGTCACCATCTCATCGGAGGCCGCCCCCTTCGTCTCCCTCTCCTCTGCAGATTCAGGCTGTAGGCTAATGAGCTCTGGGCTGCCCTCCGTATCACCAGCAGCCGACAGGAATGAGCTGTCTTCAGCTACAATGGTCTCATCCTCTGCTTCTGCGTCCTCCGGGATATCGATCAGAACTGAAACTCTGTCCAGAGTGCCTGCAGTGCGCTCTTGGCTGTGCTCAGTGCTGCCCTCTGGTGGATTCTCGCTACCCCAGCTCTGCTCTTCGGTGAACGCAAGACGTCTGCGCAGGGCAGCCAGCTCCTCTTCCTTCTCTGAAAGCTGACGCTTCAAAGCCATCATCTGAGCATTGTCTAGCAACGGTGCACTGTTTGAGCCATGCTCTCCTCCCATTTCCTGAAAAAAAATCAGAGGATGAAAGAGAGGTTATAAAACCAGATTATTTTTAGGCCTTTTCCCTACAGATCATCACTCACATTAAAACCATTAAGAATGCATGGTTTAGTTGAAATTTAATTTTATCCAAATAACTTAACAGAACAATGGCCTTCCAGTATGGGGAAATGTTTGTAAACATTGAATGATGAGATTTAACATTTATCTTATTTTGATGCATACCTTCTCCATATGGGTTTGGCTATCTGGGGCTGGCCTGGCCATTCCTGAGAAGAAAAATTTGATAATTGAACAATTCTGTATTCCAATTTGACACTTCACATCATGGTGCAAGTACTCTGTGGGGGATTCATATTTTATTCACATACTTGAATACAGCAGCCACAGCTCAGACAAGTCTGGGGCAATCATAAAGTTTGCATAACACCTTGTTGATTTTAAGCTGTGAAAACTGTGTTTCCTAATCAATTAAAATATCTGGATCTGTCATCAACTGCTTTAATTTGCAGTTTAATATCTTTTAATTTGCAATTAAACTGAATTCAGTGGTGCTTCATTAACAGGTAAAACCAGTGAGAATATTTCCAAAGCTGTCACACGTCAGAATATAAAATGTATGTAAAAGTAAGTAATTCTACACAATAAAACACTAATATACATTTATATGGAAATAAAAAAATAAACATATCATACAGTCAAAAAGCAGAGTGAAATTGATAACCTGTGATAACATTTATAAAAATCATATAATGCATCCATAGTTGAAATTGAACAAAGTAGACCTATTAAGAAAGAAAATCATTAATCCTAAATCATAAAATCCTAAATCATCCCAGGCATACAGGGTAATCACAGTCTGGCTACTGTTGCTATTGGAGTTGTGGGTTCCTCCTATTATGAGTGACATTTATTCTATGCTACGCCTGTTTGTGAAATGGGAGGAGTACAGCAGTTACCTTTCCTTTGTTCCTTACCAAGGACTATGACAGCATTTCCTCAACATATGATACACAGACCTCTATGTGACTTGCTTTTAGGGTAGGGGTCCTCAATCCAGAAAGGGCCGGTGTGGGTGCAGGCTTTCATTCCAACCAAGCAGTTACACACCTGATTCTACTAATAAAGGTCCTTAGCAAAGATTAGTGTTTGATTAGTGGAATCAGGTGTGTAACTGCTTGGTTGGAATGAAAGCCTGCACCCACACCGGCCCTTTCTGGATCAGATTGAGGACCCCTGTTATAGAGGGTCTTTTATTGCATACCAGGACAACTGATGACTTCACTCAGGTTTCAAATAATCATCGAAAAATACATAGTGTTTTGACGATGCAGGAGTCTGACTGATTTTCAAATATATTCTTTGGAAACGTTCCAGAAAAAAAACCAGTTAAACAAGCTGTGCAGAATACCAGTAATGCCTGTGTGTGTGGAGGAGGAGGCGCAGCGTCAACAAGAGCGTCATAAACAAGTGGCATCAACAAGAGCGTTATACACGTTCCACAGCAGCGCCTGGACCTTTAATCTAGCACAGGATTTACACCCACAGAACCAGGAAGACAGGCTCGTTTAGAGGGAAGACAATGGTTGACTGAAGGAGGTTTGCCGGTCTGGTTTTTCTAAGCTGCCCAGAGACACGGCACCTTAGAAAAAAGAGACTATGGGAGGGATTTGATAAAGGTTTATCTGTTCATAAAATGGCTCAATTTAGTGAATGACAACAGATTTGTGAGGTTGAGTTCTGTCTGTGGAGAACAAGGGAGCACACGTGGAAATGAGGTCAAGGTTAATATGTGGATTAGCTTGTCAATTCATGTACTGCAGGCAGAGGCACCAGCTGCTAGTCTCTATTTTGTAGGTAAATTGGAAGTGTAGATGGGCTGAAAGGCCTATTCTTGTTATTGTGTGTTCTTATGGAGGTCATTTAAATCAACCGTGCTTTGTAGAGGCAATGGTGAATCCAAGATGGTGTAAACATGCCATCTGATTGGCAGTGCACCTCACCTTCCTCAGCAGCCACGGGATCCTCCAAGAGTGAGCCAGTCGCTGCCAAGGCCTGCGAACTGCCAGCAACCTGGAAAAGAGAGAGTCATCCATTTTCACTTCTGAAGATAAAACACTCCCATGGACTCCCATGTTTTAATTGAATGGACAGTGTTGGGTCAAGCGGTTTGTCAGGCAAGCTGCAGCTGCAGATCAGAATTAAGGGTGTGAAGTCTGCAGCAGATCAAGAAAACATTAACCCACACACAGGCACACATACACACATAGTCAGGCTAAGAGGTACAAGGACATACACTTTTAAAAAATGAAACCTGTTAAAATGAACAACTCTTAACAAGCCTAAACATTCAACTTGTGGCCCCTTATCTCACCTTCAGTGAGATGATTTGCAGCTCCAGCTGTTGTATCCTGGCAACCGACTCCTCCCCCTCAGCAACACTCTTGTTCAGCTCACCTGATGAACGAGTCAAAACAGCTTTCTAAACATTGGCTTCATTGTAACCCAATTAAATACAGCAGTTCAACAGAAACAAGCTTGCTGAATGGCTAGATCCTTACATGCCTCCATTACTTTTAAGCACTGGAGGATTTATCTATCTGTGTGGTGACTGTTGCCTAAATAACATGTTCACTACTTTAAAAAGTATTTTTGCGTTTAGCAAGCCTCTGTTAGCGTGCCGAGCCCCTTACCCTGCAGTGCCTCCATAGCCAGGCTGATCTGGCCGCAGCGATCCTCGCTCTCCTGCCACTCCGCCCTCAGGCTCCTCAGCCGCTCCTCCAGAGCCCGCAGCGCCTCCACACAGAGGGCGGGGTCGCTGGGGACACAGGGCTCCTCCCCCTCCCCCTCCGCGTCCGCCTCCCCCCCTGCCAGGGCGCGCAGCCCCTTCCACAGCTCCGCCATGGCCTCCGCCGGCCGCTTCCGCTCCCCCTCCGTCTCCAGCCTGTCCCTCAGCGCGACCAGCTCCGCCTCCATCCGGGCCATGGTCTCCCCCTCGCTCTGCGCCCCCTCCTCCCTCTCCCTCTCCACGGCCTCCAGCCTCCCTCTCAGGGCGGTCAGCTCCGCCTCCATCCGGGCCACCACCTCTCCCTCCCTGCGCTCTCCGTCGCTCCTCTCTCTCTCCGCCGCCTGGAGCCCGTCCCTGAGGGCGGCCAGCTCCGCTGCTCGCTCCTGGGCCTCGGCCTCCAGGCTCCGCACTGCCTCCTCCTTCTCCCTGTCTGCGGCCTCCAGCCTCTCCCTGAGCGCCGCCAGCTCCGCCTGGATATCGGCCTCCGCCTCGCTCTTCTCCCTCAGCCCTTCTTCCCTGTCGCTCGCCGCGGCCTCCAGCCTCTCCCTCAGAGAGGCCAGCTCTGCCCTGGCACTGTCGGCCTCCTGGACCCACTGCTGCCTCTCCTCCTCCACCTGCCTCCTAGCCTCCATCAGCTGCTCCTCCACCTGCCTCCTAGCCTCCATCAGCTGCTCCTCTGCCTGCCTCCTAGCCTCTGTCAGCTCCTGCTCCATCTGCCGGAACTGAGACGTGAGGATCTGCACAGAGGTTGGGAGAGAGAGAAAGACAGGGGGAGTGGTGGAGAAAAAGAAATAACAGGATGACTCTGGTCTTGTGTCTGAAATTCTGTCTCTCACTGTACTTCCAGTAAGGGACACTCAGTCCCTCCACAGCCACACAGGGTCAGACAGTGTGGAAGCTAGGCAGTATCTCTATACCTGCTTCTGCTGGTCTGCGCTGTTGAGCTCCTGCTGCAGCATCTCCACGACCTGAGAGCGTGATCGCACCATCTCTTCCAGCTCCTCAGTCCGCCGCTGGGCTGCTCCAAGGGCCTGCGTAGAGGAAGCCCAGAAGGGTGGAGGTCAACTAGCCATTTTTACCAGTGAATGTGTGTGTGTGTGTGTGTGTGTGTATATGTTTGCACAAGTGTGTACCTGTTGCAGCTCAGTGTCATTTTGGGCCTGTGTAGTGACTTTCAGCAGCTCCTCCTCATGTTTCTGGATCTGCTCCTGAAAGCGCACGTCCTTCTCACACACCACCGCCTGCAGGACCCGTACCTGCGGGGGAAGGAGCACACTCCGTTCACGCTCGCACATCTTTCAGAACTCAAACATGGAAGCTTTCTTCAGGAAAACCCACAAAAGTTGGGATGGCAAGCTTTAGACACCTGTTCTGCGTGTCCCTCCTCATTTTCCCGCAGGCGCTGCTCGGACGCCTCCAGCTGCTCCCGAAGGGTCCTCGACACAGACTCCTCCTCCTGGAGGCGGAGCTTAAGCTGCTGGAGCTCCTCCTCCATCCCAGGTGCCATGGTGAGCGAGCTATCAGGACTCTTTAGGACACAAAAACAGATGGAAATCCAGGAATGATAAATGAGAGTGATGAGGAAGAAAGGAGCTCACAAGCCTGACACAGACCAGGTGCCCAAACACCGTAAAAGAACAAGACCTCATCTGAGAAGAGCCATCCTAAACAGACAACCGTACAGCTCTTTCCGACTGACCACAGGAGGGCATCTCCATGTAGTAGTGCTATGGACTAAAAGTACAGGAAGTGACCTCACCCAAAGCCAAAGCGCATGAGGGATAAATAGTGTTTCTGTTCGATCAGAGAACAATGCAGCTGTACAAAGGCAACATTTGACACTTACATTTCACAATCCCACTCTCTTCTCTCACTGGTTGATCAAAATTGCACTGGTATTTGCTACACAATAAATGACCATTAATCAAAAAAATAATAATTGTTTTTTTTTTTTTCTGTGTAAGAAATTTTTTTTTTTTTTAAACTGGGCTCCTAAGTATAAATAAATATCTTGATAAAAATACTGATGTTATTTTGTCAAAGGCTGCATTTACTTAATTCATAACACATACAGGTACACAGTAAATGCACAGTAAAATGCATGCATTTCCGCTAATCTCACCTGGGTGCTGCCAGCCACCTCCTGTCCCTTAAGCTCTGCAATCTGTTTGGTGAGTGCAGCCATGCGAGCCTTAGCTTGCAGCTTGAGTTTGGTCAAACGAACGTCACCGGCCTCCTTCTCTTCCTGTAAGACAGACAGACACATACATGCACACATTTTATTACACAACACTACACTATTGTTCACTTGCAATTTGCTTAGAGGAACCTGGGTAGAAACCATCTTTGGTGAAAGCCTGGCTAAATTAGTAACCAAATTAGTAGGCAAAATGGTTGCCATGTCCCAGGCGGGGGCGACACATACAGTAAGTGGTTACTGAGGCCAGCCCACTACTTTGTCTGTAGTAAAGCACAGTGAGGTTGTCAAAGGCACTATATAGCCTAAATACATTATTATTATCATGATTATTATTATTACTGTGGATGCACAATAAGGACATTGTAGGTGGATAAAGAGGATGAGCAGAGACATCGACTAAATGTATTGCAACAAACTTAATTTGTAAAACAAAATATATCACCATGCTTATTTTATTATTAAGCGGAGAGCGTGTGCCTAGAGGGCTACTATAACTTTACCTATGAGTGAGAAACTTGCATGATATTTTCATTAAATTTACAACATCGTTGTATACGTGCCTCCCTGGCACATACTGTATATGTTGCACCATCTTATCCACCCAACGTTTTGGCAATAATTTTAGCCCTGGGCTGAAATCAATAAGTACAATTTAGACTATTATTAGCCAATTCCAATAATGACTCTGATATTACTATGCACCCCTCCTCATTATCTCTTGCACTCACTACACCTTCAGCTGTCTCTGAGTGCTGGCCAGCTGGCTGTCCCTCTCTCTGATCATCTCTTTCAGCTGGACCACCAGCTGCTCGGTGTGGGCCAGCCTCTCCAGGGTGTCCTCCTCCGCCACGGCAGTGGCCTCCGCGGGGGCCTCAGGGGCCACAACATCCTGGGACTGCGGAGCACAGACAGAGGCCAGATTCAGGACTTCTGTACCGCCATCAAACACCTCTACGCATACATGCATGTACATAACTATATTACGTATATTAAGTATGTACATACACTCATAAGTACGCATGCAAAGCACTTAGAACAGTTATAAGATGAGGTGTCCATTCACTAAATGTTGTTGCGACATGCCTCTAAGCAAAGAACCAGAGAACAGTTTGTTAAGTGTACATAAGATTTATTTGGGCACGTTTGCAGTGTGATCCACTGCCGTGTGGGTGAGTCATGTGACCCGTAGGACCAGCTTACCGGGGAGCTTCCATCATGGCTCTCCTCCCCAGATAATTCCTGAAGGACAGAGTTCACTCCCTGGGCCAGTCGAGTGAACATTGCCGCCCTGCTGGCGCAAAACCATCGGCATGTTTTAAAGCAGTTTATAAATCAAATGCATAAAAATCTGATGGTGCAACAGGGTTGTCACATTCACATAGAAATCGGAAAACTGCAAGGCCTTCAACAAGTAATTCATGTCGTTTGAGTAGTTGTTGACATTCAGAAACACGATAATCAGTAGACATTGTGGCAAACTGTGACAGAGGTTAAACCATTAGTTACAGGTCAGGGCCACTGTAATTTGATCCTGCAAAAGAGGGGCTGTTTAGTCGCCAGGGAGTGTATTATTGCCCTTCACTTCCTGTTGATCTAAAACAAAATTCTCTGGAGAACTGCTTGTGAACCGACGTAGAACGGAATTTGCACAACAAGCTGTTAAAAATACACAATAAAAGAATGCATTGAAAAAGTATTTTGCTTTAATTATTTTAAACGTTATTGTGGATGAAGAGTAAGGCTGCCCCACAAGCACACATTACATAAATAAACCGTTAAAGAATAAACAACAAGCTTCCTTCTCAGTACGATGACCCTCCCAAAGCATTCAATAACTGTCGACGACGAAACCACCTCGGTTCGAGTTCGCCCGGACAGCACCGAACTTTTCCGAACCACATTTAGACAAGACTGCGGCTGCGTCATTTCGCGCAGTCCACAGAACAGCAAACATCAAATCGGTGGATTAATTTCTAGACCAAATCTAAATGTCTTAAATGAAAAAGCTTTAAGAGTGAACATCGTCCTTCATGCCTCGACGAAAGTTTCTAATCGAGATGATATTGTAAGTGCGTGCGGAGGGCTGGCTATCTTTTCCTTTGAAGCACCAAGCTTAACGATGCCTTTTAAACCCAGCTACCTAGCTTACTGGCTAACTTGGCTAGCTAGATTGCCAATTTAAAAACAATGGCATGCTGTGTTTTTCTGTAAATGACAGCTATTCGTACATGCGGCGCATAGTTCGATATGCAGTAAAGTGACGGTGCAAGAGACTAACCTTTATGTGTACTCCGCTGATACGTGGGTTTCCTTTTTATTTATTATTCTTCGCCCTGCTTTCTGAATGTGGCCACATCACCAAATATCCCGGAAACAAAACTGCTCAATCGCTATTGGACTCATCCGACCTGCGCGAGCATAAGGGCGCGTCGTTAAATCCCTCAAATCTTTCGTCAGCGAAGATTTTCTTAGAGACTGTCTGAAAGAAATGAACACTGAAAAACGAAAGCCGTATGCGAACTGTGCATGCTGACATCACTATTGAAAACGGTCGCCTCTATTCTTCCTTCTTCTGTCTGGATTTATAAAAAGTAGAGTTACATCCATAATGGGGGGACATGACTCAAGGGTTAATCTGCTTATCAGATATTGGAAGCAACTGGGTCGCAGCCTCCTCCTGCTGGCACACTACACAACAGTTTTTGTGAGCTTTGTGGGAAGGTCAACCAGCTGTGCTATGGCGTTAGGGAGGTGGACTGTGCTTTTTGCGCACTGCACTGTGTCCGTCTTCGATGCTGTATATAAGCGACTGAAATGGTGGGGCAGGACGGGTGGCAGAGTTGCCGTGGAGATGCGTTCCTCCAGTGACACCGAGTCGGAGTGATGTGGAGGAAAAGTGCAGACATTTTCTTAATTGAGCGAACCCAGTCAACGAGCTCAAGAACATTGAGGAAACCAGAACTGTTGGAAATGAAATGAATGCTCAGTATGGGGTCTTTCAAGGTTGCTAGGCAACTTCTTTTTCTCATTCTGGAAATATATCTCCATTTGGAATTGATCATTTACAGAGCGCTAGATCAAGTACGATGTGCCAAATGGCAGTCAGTTTTAGTTTTCTACAAGTCATACATGATTTTCTTTTTATTTATTTATGTCGGTTTTAGTATTTTTAACATTGATGTTATGGTGTATGCATGTGTATGTGCACGCTATTATTTCTATATGATATCGGTCTTCATCCTGAACCTGTGAAGACCCCTACACTACTGGAAGATTTCACTCTAATGCATTGGCAGTCAGGCAGGGTTGAATGTCATACAGTAAGCCTGCTGTTCTCAAACCAAATTAGTGCAGTACTTTTCATACACGTAGGACAAGTTTTACATTAGTTCCATCTGTCACAGCTAGTTCCTGATAATTCAGTCTGCAGTAAGCCTGTGTTTGTACGCCTTGTGCCAAAGCTGAAATAGAGTTGTGAGTTTGCATCTCAGAGAGTTCAAAGCTTGCGTTGCCATACGTTTTTTTTTTTTTACCACAGGCACTGTCTTCTCTTTATTAATATTTATGCTGGTTCTTACCCTTTCCCTGAAGCAGGGAAGTCTACAGTGAGATATCTGTCTGTCTGCTATTCTGTACTGTGCCCAAAGGACTGAATTAGACTTTATGTCATATCACCCTGTGTGTTAAGTAAGCATTATTGAAACTAAGCTGCCTTCTCAAGGTCCAGGAGTTTGCTTGGTGCGAAAGTCAGCAAAAAGTAACTTGGTTAATCGTTGTTATCAGCAGTATTATGGAAGGAGGTATGTCAAATTTCTTGTTGACATCCTACTGCTATGCCAAGACCTTCCGGGGCCATTTCTTCTGCCCTCTTTTCCTCCTGAAGTTTGAATCAGTGAGCAAAACTTTCTGTGCCCTCTCTATTTCCTGACATACTGCAAGAATGCCTTTTAAACGTTACTGTTGTTCATAGAAAATAAAAATCCCTTTCTGGCCTTGCCAAATAGACCTTGTCTGAGGAATTCTGGCGTTTATGCATTTCACTTACAGGACATTGAGCAGCAATGACAGAGATATTCAGTGTTTTGATGTGTAGAGTTTAAGACATTGACGATCATTGCTGGTAGCCTGCAGTGTAGGGCGTCTGTAGGAGTCATGCTGTGTTTAACACCAATGTTGGCTACTAGCCTACTAATATAATTAACAATGTCAGTAACAGTGTGCAGCAGAAATTGCTATATTAATCAATGTGCTGGTGTGATAATGCAGGACTCGGTTGAATGTGAAAATACTTAAAATAAATCCAATGAAACCATGTGTTCGTTTCTCTACTATTTCATATCAAACTCCATCACATGCAGTGAGGGGTTCATCCACGTTCAGGAGGAAATCAGAATGGTGTTGAACTGAATGAGTCGAGGACGATATGGAGGGCAACCACAAATGTGCGATAGCAGTTTACACTAAACAGAAAATGAATGTAACTTTTTAAATGTTAACAGTGTTTGATTTCTGTAACCTCTTTACTGTGAAAAAGGGAGATACTGCGAGTATGTGCATTTACATATGGATACGGGCTCGTACACACAAACACATGCATCCTTTTCCTCTGCACTCATCAGAGCACATTTAACAACTCTGGCGCGTCCTTTTAAAACAATTTTAAAACACGGGTTATATGATTGCATACTTATTTTTCTTCTCTGTTTATGAAACTGGAACGAATAATCGTAAACAGCTAGCATAGTTCTTTAAACGGTGCTAAAGTAAGCATATGAGCCTCTGTTATCACCTTACTAATGCTCACTTATCTTTAGAAGCAAAGGGTATTTTGACATGCAATTAGATCTGTGATGATCTATACTAGTATAATAACGAGCAACACTACATGACATCTAGTAATTATCCATAACGATGTGGGGACTCATACCAGTAACAAGCAGTAATCTGAAAGTGGAGCTGCTGATCTACCCACTCACATGGTTACAAGCAGTCATGTTCTCTTTCTGGTCATTTAAAGGCTTGCCTAGTAATCTAAGATTGGCAGGAAGTGTCATGATGTGAACATTGCTAATCAAAGAGTAATGAAAAACAAAACTACTCTTTCAAAAGGCACCATATTTTCAAATGACAAAAAATGAGGTTAGGCAACATTAAAAATGAAGATGCTGTTGATATTAATGCTGGATTATGGCCCAGTGTCTGAGGTGACAAACAGAACTACGGCACTACACTGGTCTGCTGTGTTTTAGGAGCTCATACTCCACAGGCTGTAGAGGTGAGAGCAGCTCTCAGGCAACATGCACGTCAAGGGTATTAAAATAACGAGGTCAAATCAGCCACTGCTGTATACCCCTGTGCGTGTGAAGGGTAAATCTGTTCCCATTCCATCGCACGCAGGACACAAGGCATTTGTCTGCAGGTGTCAGGCGTGCCGTCCTCGTCTCGCTAAGGCTTCCCCCTAGACATTTAATTGCTGATTACGGGCAGATTACAGGCAGCGACTCAGGTCATGGGCAGAGGGAATCCCAAAAGTGGGCCAATCCCCGCCAACAGGAGAGTCTCCGGTGCCGTCATTTCCTCTCCAGTGCACATGACGCCTGACTGAGCGGAGCGGCTTCTCACACCAGAGCGATCAGCCCAGCAGCGTTCAGGGGATCAAGGGAACTCCTCCATCCCACACCCAAGCCCCAAAAGTCGGCCTCTGCCACCCGCTCTCCCCCCCATCCCTCTCTCTCTCTCTCTCTCTCCATCTTGCAACGCCGGTGAGCGGTGATGGGAAATGCTAGCGGCTGCTCGGACAACACCATGCAGTCGGTGGAGATGCACATCTGGTACAAGAAGTTCATGATGGAGTGCCCCTCGGGGCAGCTGATGCTGCACGAGTTCAAGCAGTTCTTCGGGCTGTGTGGACTGGAGCCCGACGCCAATGCCTACATCGAGGAGATGTTCTACACCTTTGACATGAACAAGGTAAGCACACTTGGGACAAGTCATCTTGTCAAGGGCTCGCAAGGATACACAAACCAGGAAATTTGATACTGCCACCAAATTTCACCTGATTCGGAATCATTTTCTGAATTGGGAGAACGTTTCGTTTTTCTGAATTTGTGTTTAAAAAGAATATATTTGCTCCTACCCAAGATCACATTTACTGCGGATATCAAATATTATTTGTTAGACAATATTTGCCGATTTAGATATTATATCTTTGCTCAATGTTCTGGTAAAAGCACTATGCCTGGGAATCAAATGTGAAACTTCCTGGTTGTAAATGCAGAGCCAGAACCTCTGAATAACTCTGGGACTTTTCACTATATATATATATATATATATATATATATATATATATATATATATAATGAAATATTTTGTGTCACGTAAGTGGAATATGAGCGCTGTATGATGTTATAGTTAGTTGTGCTATGAGAGAAGCAGAGAAGTTTGCTAAGGGGATGTATGTGGCCGCACTTTACAAAATCTCTCAGAAGAATGCATTTGCAGAACCATAGAGAATATTACAAGGTGTTATGGTGACTATCTAAATGATGAATGAATAGAACATACAGTTAAGTAGTACTAGAAATGTAGTAATTGATGAGGCAAGTGGTTTTGGGGCAGTAGCTGATCAGTGTCTGGTTCAGTATTATTTCCTCCTCAAATCCAATTAATCTGGCTTACAGCTGGCTTATCACTTTAGCTCTGAGTTTACCCCATTGATTCTCGGCCTTGCTGAAAGGTTCCGCTGAGCCTGATTGGTGACTCCTCTCGGCCTGAAGCAAGTCTCCTTTTCTCTCGTGTTCATTTCAGATGCAGTTGGTGTAAGTAAAAAAATATATAAAAAGAGTCTACAGATTAAGGCAGTAGTCAGGTTCTTGCACACCTAGCAGTTAGCATTGCTGTGGTTGTGGACAGCAGTGTGGATTAACTGTCAGGGAAGCAGGGCAGCTGCAAAAAGCATAGATGCAATATTATTAATTCATTCACCCATTCATTTCATATGCCTTTTATCCAGACTGATTATAAATCTGGATGTACTGCATTGTACAGATACACATCAGTGTCAACTGCACAACATTATCATTACTACAGCACAACCAGTATTATAGTAAACAAATATCAAGCCAAAAAAAACAACATGCAAATAAGTGTGTAGCTTTGAACAAGGTTCTTAAATTGATTCAATAATGTGTGCCAAGCGAATCCACAACATGATTTAAATTATACACAGACACAATGCATGCCAGTTCAGCTCTCAGTGGAAAGTTTGAGCTGACTAATTAATTGGTGCTTATGCTGTGCGCAGACGAGCACTGTTTAAATTTCAGTCTGTGAAGGCACGATATTCCATTGAGACGGAGTTCCATAAATATGTTTAATCACAAGTGAGGGAACAACATATGAATCAATAAACCAACCAGCCAACCAGCCATTCAACTAACCAATCAATCATTGCCATTAAGCATTTGATAAGTGAAACAAATGGAAGCCATTGTATATCATAGGTGTATGTTTTTAGATGCTAATTTTTAGGTGTGATTATCAGGTACAAGGTAACCAGGTACATCAATTGACAATATATCCTCAGTCAGCCTACGTCAATGGCAGATTAGAGTGGTGTTCTGCTCGAGCTCTGCTAAGCTCATTAAAAAGGCAAACTAGATCCATAAGTACCGTACTGGGCACTGACTCCATAGCCGGGAGTCATTAAGATTAACCACTGCTAAACGTCCATCCAGTCCAAGTGCTCTTGCTGGATATTTGTCTGAAGGCCAACATGCAACGTTGGATTCTGGTGCCTGTCTTTACTGACCATGACCAAGAGCAAACATGCTAAGGATGCTAGTGAGAGAAGATTCCAGCTTTAGAGCAAATACGTGGTCACGTGTTCACAGCAGGAAGGCAGGGCAGACGGGGCTTACTGTCCTCTGATGTGGTGCAGCCAGAGGTCTGGAGCAACTGAGGCTCAGAGATTAGTGCCTGGTCAGATGTTAGAGGTCACTGGAAACCAGATAAGGATGGAGCAGACACATACAAGACTACCTCCATAACTGAGCTGACGTAGGCAGTGTCTGACTGAGGTCAGAGGAATAGAGGGAAGGTGACCCAGACTGGGGATGGGGGGAGGGCACAGGGGGAAAAAACCTGAAAGAGGGGTTGGGAAGGCTCGTGATCAATCAGTTTCATTTGAATGAATTTGAACAGAGCAGCCCATAAAGAACTGAGAAGTTTGCCTGGCCTGATTAGGCTTTGGCAAAGAAAGCAGCATCACCAGCCTGTGACTGTGACATCACAAGCCAACAGAATTTAGTCAAAGTTCGAGCTGAACAGCCCCTGGGTGTATTCAGCCTGGCTTACAGACACCCAGTCAGGACACCTGTCATCCCTGACTAATGTATACTTGTTTCCTTGATGGCAGGATGGCTACTTAGACTTCATGGAGTACGTAGCGGCCCTCAGCCTGGTCATGCGGGGGAAGATGGAACACAAGCTGCGCTGGTATTTCAAGCTGTATGACGTGGACGGCAACGGCTGCATCGATCGGGAGGAGCTGCTCAACATTGTGATGGTAGAGAAACTGCCAAGGGAACACACAGTGCATCTGAGTGCATAGAAACGCATGCACGCACACATCATCTGATTGCTTCAGTTCACAAAGAAATGCACATCATGTATATGTAGTACTGCACGTGACTGTAAAAGGTTAAAATATGTATAAATTGTTTTAATATAGCTTATTTGTTCATTACAATCATGGCCTCTCGTACAAAGACTTCATAACAATAAGCATTTACTGCACAATTCTAAGGGATAGCATTGTTTTATAGGCAGCAGTGGAAATGTGAGGTTTTAAATTGCATCTACTGTATGCAAGGTCAGATAACAAAATGGTGATTGTTGTAAAATATTTATGCATTTTTATCCTGATTTAATAACACTCCTAATTTCCAGTGTGTTTCAGTTCTCAGGTCCTGAACTCGGGCATTTGGAGTGTCAAATACTAAATCTAAAACTACATCAGAGGGTTACAGTACAGAGCCTAATCTCATGCTCATTTAACCAGATCAAGTGTGTGTGTCCCCATGAGGAAAAGCTTGCACCAAGAGCCTTGTGCTAATCACTCAGTTAGCGGCCTGCTGGATTAACCTGCCGATTCCCAGCCAAAGATAATTATAGCCTTCGCCTGATCCGACTGCGTCATCAGCAGTACCATGGTAGTCAGAGTCACATTCCATCGAGCATGATGCTGTGATTGCATTTTTACAAGGGTGACTTGTATTTCTCTTGTGGGTCAATAGCACGTCTGGTTTATTGCATTCTCCCTCTCTCTTAGGCAATCCACGTAGTCCGTGGAAGTGAGAAGGACCAGGATTATGTAGAAGAGTTCACTAACCGAGTATTTGACAGGATCGACATCAACGGAGATGGTGAGGATCCTTCTGGCCAATTCCAGCAGCTAGCAGGAAATGCACAACATGCAGCATGCAGTTTAGTCTAATTTAGAATGTGTGACTGCCATAGACCTTATAGCACAGAAATCTGGGGCCTGTATCACAAAGCAGTACTACTGTGTTAGCAGGCTAACTGAGTAAAACCCCGAAACCCTCCCAAATCTGGAACATTTGGACTGAAGGAAAAACTGTTCTGGGTTCAGTTAGTGCAGTTATCCAGCTAACTCAGTGATCCTGCTTCATGATACAAGCCTCTGGATGTTTGCACTATAATTTGAAGATCCTCTTACTGATGGCATTCAAGTGATGCACTGGTGTCCTGGTGCTGCCTTTATCTCAATAATTAGTGTATCTGCACGTCACAATGCAGAAACCTGTGGTTCATTCATTCATGCATGCATGCATGTCTGTGCACACCGCGTGCATGAGTGCATGTGCATTTGCGCGTGCAGGCTTGCTTGCACGTGGGCAGGGACGATGTCTGCATTACAGAAGGGCACGTGGTATTATTAGATTTGCATACGAGATTACCCACCGCAAAGCCTGCTGTGCTGACAGCAACTGAACAAGCACTGTTAATTTGACTCGCTGTCTCGCTGTGCTCTGGATGTCCTTCATTTGTCAGACATTGCCCCCACAGCGCTCCCACCATCCAACATGCCAGGAAACAGGGAGGAAGTAGAACCAGCGGCCAACCTAATCCTCTGTAATCCTAATCTCACTTTTGGCAGATTTTTATTATGTTTGGAAGGAAGCCATTAATAAAAAGCAGTAGCGGACCGGTTTAGAGTTTCACTGACACTGGGCTGATTTTGTTTCAGAATGACTTTTACTTGTCAAGATGTTAATTTTTGTACCGAAAGCTGATGCCACTCTCTATCCCATCCATTAGGGGAGCTGTCGCTCGTAGAGTTTGTTAAAGGGGCACAAGAAGACAAGGACTTCACGGAGGTGATGATGAAGAGTCTGGATCTCTCGCACATCACACGCGTAATCCAGAACCGCCGGGGCAACATGAAGACTCCACCCACACACCTGGTCCATACACCTGGACCTCAGTGTCCATCCTGCCCTGCCCAGACGTCATTGAGTCCTACAGTGTGAAAAAATGTGATCGATCCCACAAGCTGGAAAACAACTTTGAAGTAAATTTTGGCATGCACAGGACCACTGCGGCTGGAAAAAGCTAGCAGGTCAGGTTGCATAAGTGGAGGATGGTACAACCAAAAAAAAAGAAAACAAAAAAAACATGGCCACCATAGGAACCATGCATGCTGGCTGTGGCTTCTTGAAGAATCAAACTGAAATATTTTTTAATTCATCATTCCACCCAGTGACATTTTGTTCATTTAAAACCAATCAAATCAAAACTCTCCCTAGTAAAAACCAGGGACACATAACTGAGGAGGCCAATCCCAAGGTCATCACATCAAAGCCCCCCCCCCCTTCCCTTCCCTTCCCTTCCGCTTCCCCTTCCCCATCCCATCCCCATTCCTGTGTGGGTGGGTGATGACACCAAAATGATCAAGCTGAAATTCCAGAAATTCATCATCGTTCATCAGTGGGTAAATCCATCTGGATAGTCAATGTTTGCACTTTAAAATTCATCCCTGTCTTCACATCTTAAAGTGTGACATAACTACCAGTGATATATTGCCTTTTAAGAGCCACAAGGTTGACAGATTAGTGTTGCTGGATATGATCAATTAAAGCACTTCACTCACCTCAGATGAGTTCTTGGGTTTGAACTGGTTACTGATTTTAAGGCAGGGTTTCTGACTTCAGTCCTGAATGGCCACAGTATCTGCTGGCTATTGGTATATTTTGGTGCTTAATCATATAAGTCACTGTACATCTTCCTTCCTAAAATGACTACTGATTAAAATGAAACCACCTTATGGCTCTCCCAAGGCAAACCATTCTGACTCCAGCCATATTGTTTTGAGAATTTTACATTAGTGGTTGCCAATTCCATTCCTGCAGGGCGTTGAATTCAAAGGCAATCTACTGGTTACGTACAAGTACAAGATGGCACAGAATTATGAAGTGTCTATGGCAGTGGTTCTCAAACTTCTCCTCAGGTACCCCAAGCCAGATCCAGGCATTGGGTGTGTTCCACGTCAAGCACATCTGATACAACTAATCAAGCCCTTGATTAGTTGTACCAGGTGTGCTTGAGGTGGAATAGGTCAATACCTGGATTCAGCTGCGGGTATCCAGAGAGGTTTGGAAACCACTCAAATCTGGCCCTCAAGGCCAGGGGTAGGTTACTGCTGGTGTTCATTGTTCACCGCTCATCAGAACGGATTAAAATCTGGAATACCAGATGAGTTAAATCTCTGGCCAGTCAGTGACATCAATCGATCAATTAACTATCAGGTATGAAAGAAAACCAGTAGTACTGTACTATGTGAGAATCTCTGGTCTATGGCAGGCGTGTCCAATTTTATTCGAAAAGTGCCGATGTGTGGGCAGGTTTTTGTTTTAGCCCAGCGCGAAGACACCTGATTTTTCTTATCATAGTCTTGATAGAAAATTGTAATGGGCCAATTAGCTGATTCAGGTCTATGGAGTTGTATTTGTATATGTATTTGCATATTTTTTACAGGATTCAAAAATGATAAATTATCATTAGTATCCTACTGTATATACTTTATCCTATATAAGCCCTTATCCAGGGAAATGCATGTAGTTTCCCCAAGGGAAATGTTTATGAAAATGCCCCAGCAAGTATATATATGTATTATACAAGCAAGCTTGTCAATGTGAATATTATACATTACCTTGAGCTGCATTACTTTGAGTTTCAGCTAGAAATGACCATTATCCATAGGAAAGGTGAACTGGTGCCTTTTGCTGGAAAATGGAAAAAAAAAAAGATTTTTTAAAGGTATATTTGCACAATAAAGATCTTAAGCTAAACTGGAAAGTTTTGTTGTTTTTATTTTTGTCCAATTCCCTTACTCCAATTAAATACATTTCAGTATATTATAAACCATGTGGAAAAATAAAGAGAAATAAACTATATTATTATGATTAGGAAAGATATTCAGATACTAGAATATATATATATATTTAAAATTAGACCTACATCACTGTGAAATATATTTATCATATTTCAGTATATTGTATTTCCAATATAGTCCAAATAAGAATATTGCTGCATACAAAACAATTCTTATGGAGTATGAATAACCAATACCAACTCAACATGATATATCTCTTCATCTTGGCAATCAACCCTTCTCTCAAGCTCATAAACCAATTGTTCTTACATCACAATTTTATATCAAAACTGTGCTGTGCAATTTCAAATAAAGATAAAGATTTGGAGGGGGGGGGGGGAATTGTATTTATGACAGTGTTTTCAGTAACACGTTGTGTTAATTGCTATTCCTCAACCCTTTTGTTTCTCACCTATCAAATATAAATTGACTGTGCTAATGTGGGCCCAGACTCACTTCATTAGAGTGATTGAGCCCCCTAATCAATGACCTCCTCTTCCACCGATGACCTAATTAGAAATGTTCAGCTGTGTGTGAACAAAGACCTGGAAACAGTAGCACCTAAACCAATCAGACGCAAGCCTGCACATGTTTGCCATCTCCAGTAGTTCCAGACCAGTGGCCTGCAACTCTTTGCTGGGTTTTTTTTTTTTTACCTAACAGTCAGCACCCAGTTCAGACCCGAGTGACCAGGTGAAGTGAGTTAACTGTGTAATCAACTGCTTTAATTCATTAATTAAGTGCACATTAATGACTTTGGCCCTCCAGGACTCAGGTTGCAACCCCTGCCTGTTCTAAATTGAGATATAATCCAACTAGGTACCAGCTCTGGTCAGGCTTCAGCCATTTTCAACCTGTGGCATAACATCCACAAGTCTGTTTCTGGTACAGTCCCAGAGATGGTGCAGCAACAGGAGATCATGTTCAGGTAAGCAGCTGCATTTGGGTCTATTACACAGCACGATACACCTTTACCAGTTATTTATTTTGGTCTAAAGGGACATTGGTGTATTTATAAATTCTATATTTGTACACTAGCACCCTTTACAAGGCTGCCACCTGAATAAAACAGGTGTAACTCATTCCTTCCTGGTTTTATTGCAAACATAGGCTTCACATTTTAATGTGGGCATATCATTTTATGTTCATGGGGAAAGGGGATTACATATTTACCTAACCAGCCATGACCACTGAGTCCGCTGTCTAATTCTCATACTTCCAAATGTAACCGACTCCAAAATATTGGCATGTTATGCAAAGATTAAGTCCATGTAATTCAGCCATGAAGCATTGGCTGCTCTATGAATATTATTAATGACATGCATTTTGTTTTGGTTTGTCAGATTGACCCTGTACAGGGCCCTGTGTGTGACCTGCCCCCATCACTGTGCCCTTCTGTGCATTTGCCTCCTGTGCGCTCCTCTGGTCAGCAGGGGCCTGCTGTGCAACTTCTGCCCCGTGCAGCCCAAAAGGCAGAGACCAAACGCCACCGCCACCACGGAGTGTGGGCCTCGGGACCGCTGCTATTCGGGCCGGGCGTTTTTCGGAAGCGTCCACTTCCTGTCGGCCCAAGGGTGCGTGTCGCGGGAGCTGTGCGGCACCGTGCAGCCTGTCACATTCATGAACGCCACCTACCCCATGAACTACACCTGCTGCTGCCGGGACCGGTGCAACCTGAGGCCCAGGCAGTACAGCACCCTGCTTGGAATGATGCCAGGCTCCCAGGGGGGCGTTGCCATGAATGTCACAGTGGATGACGTCACCGTAGACGACTGCCCAGAGGACAATCGTTTACAGGAACACTCAAACAACACTGGAGTGGGTCCAGGTTTAAAGGTCCTGTCTGCTCTCAATTGACCAATGCAGACTGAAAGAACATTTTACCAAAGTGTTGGTTGCCATTAACTGTGTGGGGAGGGAAGGTCATGCGAGAGGAGTACCCTTTTTTAGAAGAGAGGGAAAGGACTTCAATGACCCAGAAGAGAACGGTGTAGACATACCGTTCTCCTGGACGCAAGGTATTCTGTGATCTCCCTTGCTTCTTCATAATTGACCAGTGCTGACATCTTCAACTTGTGAATTGGAAATGTAGCCAATAAAATATTTTTTTCAATCCAGGTGCTTTCATTGACTTGGTGGACAGGTGGAACTGTTTTCAGGTGTGTTAGAGGGAGGGAACTCTGCCAGGTGTGTTCAAAAGAGAACCTCTAAGTGGGTGGAGTATTCATTCAGGTGTAATTGGAGATTTAAAGAAAACACCTGGAGTCCTTAATTCAATACTAGATGTTTGGTCTTCTACCAGTCTTTCCAGACTGAGTTCCTTAAAGTTCAAATCAAACTGGCAAAGCAAGGATGTACAGGTGAGATGGGGAAACAAGGGAAGGGAATGGAGTATTTTAACACAACTGAATTTCAAAAGACATTCACAAAACTCACTCTTACTTGGATGACCATCTTTTAATGCCCTTTTCTGAGCAGTCTCTGCCAGCCTATTGAAAGAAAAGGTGCCTGAATGCCATGTATACCTATTTAGCATTTTTCCTTTTGTGGAATCCTCCAGTAATTAGTATCACCTATTCCTATTATTCTGTTCTTCCAAAAGCACTTTCTTGCATGAGTTAAAGAAAGCCAAGGAGCTTCCAGTTATTGGAAACCATCACCTTTTGCAATTGACATTAAATCCCAAATGGACAACAGACTAAAAAAATTGACAAGTTGTCAGTCAGGCCATTTTGAGACCATTACTAGTTGTAAATTAACTGAAGTATTAGTAATGTGTAAAATTTAAAAAGCTCTCCAATGCTGTGCTGATCATACAAAAGCATGGAACTACAGAAGTAATTTTGTTTGAATGCCATGTTTTGTGACCTGCAAGGCATTTATCCATAGCCAGCACTACATTTGAATTCGCTCAATTACAGTTACACTGTGTATTTTCTTTGTAGAGCCCCACTGGCAATTACCTGAGTAAACTGAACTCTGGAATAGAATTGTGTACACATGCTTTTGATCCGCAAATAGCCTTTGCTATGACGGTCTCTTGTACATGTGCAATCAATTTGTTACTAGCATGAAAGGGGTTCTTTATTCTCTTGACATTCAGTGGCCATTGGAAGTTTGTTCATCCCTGTTTTAACAATGGTTTTCTGAGCATATGATGCAATTTCACAGAAGTTCCAATTTAAGAGCACACAGTGCATTGGTAAACTGAGCACTTTCTTATTCCGGGATTTACTGATGGTCTACATTGCCTTTTATACATGGACTTTTTCAAAATGAAAGATGTACATTTACAGTTGGCTTGTTTTTTGGTAAGTAAAATTCTGCAGAGTCTCTGATCCCTCAGCCATCTGGATTATTTTAAAGACCTGTAAACATGACCTAGAATTGGGAGGGAGGAGGGGCGTGCATGTGCGTGCGTACGCTTGTGTCCATGTGTTCATTTAGCCCCATTTATTGCCCTGGCTGTTTGCGTTGTCAGTTTCTCTCCCGTCAGGGCTGTGTGTGTGGTGCTGTGTGCCTGCCTGTACCTACCAGTGCTGCACTGTGAGAACCTGCTCTGCTACTACTGCCCCCTGCTGTCGAAAGACAGGGAATGCAGCTTCGTCCTCGCCGAGTGCCCGCCACAGGAGCTCTGCTTCACAGCCAGCGGGAGCTACGGGGGCCGGGTCGCCCTCTCCGCGCGGGGCTGCATGTCCCAGCAAGACTGCCTCTCGGAGCACACCGTCCCTCACAAAGGGACCAACTTCACCATGAGCTACAGCTGCTGTGACTGGCACTACTGTAACTCCGCTTCACGCGGCTCAGTCTACTCTGCAACCATCGCCCTGGCAACGGCTGCAGCGATCATTCTACCTGCCTGGCTATGCTAGTGCTTCCATGGACTTCAACAATGCACCAGGCATGGGAGTCTGGGTACATTTTTTTTTAAGGATGAAGGAGCAGAGGACCACTCCCACTGGTGAAAGGTCTCCAGGACAGTAGAGGGTTTTGGGTTTGGAAGCCAACCCTGTCCAGAAGCAGATTTTCATCAGAGGAACCTCTTGCACTGAATAACTTTTTTTTTTATATCTGCTCTCTGAATCACAAGTTAACATTGAGAGTTGATGATTTTCCTCAGATCCTGTGGATCAGGACTGCAAGCAAAGTCAAAATTAAACACCAAAAAATGCATTCTGCATTGATACATTTTTTTAAAATTTTGTGACACATTGAATGACTTTTTAAGGACTTATGTTCCAGAGTTTTTTTTTTTCTTCTGTTTTCTGTCTCTTAATAAACATGTTTTGTGTGTATACATTCAGTCTTTCACAGCTTCTTATTGCTTAAATTTCCTTTCCAGATTGTTTTGCTAGAGGAATATTGAGACACAAGGATTACCTACCTACCTGTAATTAGATAAGGTCCTATTTCTGGTAGACTGGCAGAAATGACAAGATTTCCACGATGGAAGTGTTGGTTCGGACAGTTCTGGGTTCTTGTTGGCCTGTACAGTTCTATGTCCTGATGCTTGTAGCCATATTTTCTCAATAAATACATTGGCCACTGTGTCCATACATCACATACCAACACAAACACACACACGTCGGGATGTGCACGGAGGTTTGGACAGTACTTTATTTCCCTTTATAAGGCTGCTGGGTGTCCCCAGAGTGGATATACATATATATACAGGAGATTGCTATACGGGAGTTACACTGGGGAGAGGGGGGTCCATAGTACACAGACTGCAAAAAACAACACTGATAGGGCAAACCTCACCTCCGGGAATGAGAAATAAACAGAGAAAGAGAGAGAGGGGGGAGGAGAAACAGCACGAGAGAAAGGGGGATGGGGTCAGCGCTGCAGTCAGAGCATCAGACTCCACTGCCTAATAACTTAACACTAGAAAATAACATTTCACTAGAAAATAAGATTTCACGCACAGTGCATCTTAAATAGATTACGTGGAGAACTTTACCATAAATATCTGTATTTCGGGAACCAACATATATAAAAAAATTATAATAAACAAAAGTTTTCAGTCTTTGAAAGATTTTTTTTAGGTTTTCTTTTTTTAGTTTTGTTTTGTTCTTTTTTCTCCTTTTCTTTGTTCTTTTCTTCATTGCTGCCTCCAAGGCTGAGTTACCCTCAACCAACCAACCAAACATCCAACCAACCAACCAACCGTCCGGGATAAACACGCAAAAGAAACAGCTGAAAAAAGTGAGTATAAAAACGAACGAACGAATGAACGGAACACCACAATCAACTTGTCACAAAAAGAACCCACAGACACACAGAACAGCAAGAACACAGTACTCCTTATCAAAGGTCATCCTCATCTTCGTCTTCAACTTTGTCCTCTTGGGATGTAGATGCGGGTCTTCCCACCTCACATTTCAATGTCACTTGACTGCTGATCCCTTTCTTCAGTGATTTTTAATTTTTTTCTTATTTTCATACTTCACAGTGTGGTAAAGGAAGAGTGAAGGGGGAAGGCCGGGGGTAGTATCGCAATAACTGTAATAATAACAAGAAACAGCAATAATAATAATAACAATAATAATAATAAAACAATTATAAACCTGAAAGTCCATGGAAAGTAAACAAAATGGCCGCTTTGTTGCCGTATCCTTCCCATCGCTCTCCCAGGGGAAGGCCTTTTCCAATGGCTGCAGTGCAGATCTTCCCAGGCGTCTAACTGGATGGCCCATGTGTCTGTCAGAGGGGAGGGGGGGTGGGGCTGTGGGAGGTGGGATGGTCTAAGGCTGATCAGAATCCGCTGGTGGGTGGGACTCATCAGGGCATTACGTCAACGGGGCAGAGTGGGGAGGAGGGCTGTTTTATGTGTGATTGGCAGGTCACGGAGCGAATCCCTCCCTGTGTTCAGGCCCGCTGGCGCAGTGCCCGCCTCTTCCTGCTGTAGTAGTGGCGCAGGCCGGTCTGTCGTGCAAAGTTCATCATGTAGTTTTGTTTGCGGGTGCTGTGGAGAGAAAGAGAGAGTGAGAGGGAGAGAGAGGAGAGGAGAGGAGAGAGGAGGGAAAGCTGATTAATGGTGGAGCCCCCGGTCTCCGGCCTGACAGCCCACACAGACAGGAGGACCATGCTGGCAGCTTGCAGGTCATTCTCATTCTGGGTTCCTCCCATAACCTCAAACACTCATGCTGACTGGTCCTCTGAACAGGCCCCGGTCTTGTCCCTCAGACAGTTCCTTTTAAAAGTTTGATATGAATGCACCCCAAGGCTGTTTCCACGCTTTCTGTGCTGCACAATCTCATCTTCACCCAATAACGTTTTTTGCGCAGCACTGTTGGTTCATGGTAGTGAGGGCCTCGGGCCAGAACATCAGTGTTTGCTGACTCAGTTTGACATAGCATAGGTTAGGTCAGACTGTAATGTTTACTGTGTGAACAGGACTTAATGTGTTCATGGCCATGAATAACTGTTTAAAAATGAGTATTGCACCTTATCGAACCTGTGTTTTGTAGTTGTGACCTTTCATATACACTCATTGTACATTGTTTTGGATGAAAGCATCTGCCAAATAAATTTTATGTAATGACTATACTCACAAGTAAAAAGCATTCAAATAAAACCAAGGAAATATTTAACTCGCTGTGAGGACATTTAGATGGTAAATAATGTCTATTTGTGGTCATTAAGGCCATTAAATGTCCTGGAGATTTTCAAATTTTCTCTGCAACATTTCCTTTCCAGGATGGTCCAAATATCCAAATTTTTAGAAAAAAAAACAAAAACTCCTAAAAAGGTAAAAACCCAAAAATCCCATTCTGCTCGAAACTGATACAGCATAGAACTGAAACAACAATATATTGTTGTCGCTGGACAGTGAAATAAGAACTAAAGCAGTGATTTAGGGTACATTCATATCATCTGCTTAAATGATAACATCATTGCAACTGAAATGTGATTCCTTATGAAAACACAAGGACTAAGGGAGGAACAGGAAGCAGGCCTAAGAATATCAGAGGTCTGACCTCTGACTGCTCGTTCTAGCGAATGTTTGAGGTCATAGTTGAAGTTACGGTCAATGCTGGAGAAAAAAATAAAAAATAAAAATAAAACAAAAACGAATTTAAAAAAAAGGACAGAGGAGTAGGGGGAGAGAGAAAAAGAAACTAAATGAACCAAAAAAAAGACAGCTGTGATAATCGCTCTTGCTTAGCCTGTCAGTGCCTCTTCCATCCAGCAGGGCGGTGCCAGTGTGCCAGGTGTGCAGCCAGGGCAGGCAGCGGCCTCTGCAAAGCAGGGAGAGGGTGGGGGGGGTGGGGGGGACAGAGGACTGGCAGGAGTGGGATGTGGCTTGTGTTGGTCCCCCTATCCTCTCCACGTGATCGGAAGGGAGGCACAAGCAGGGCACCCCATCTAACGGCTCGGGGCGGGCCACTGGCAGGGAGGGTTAGATCGGGGGGGGGGGGGGGCAGAGGTGTGTGGCACACTCAGAAAGCCATGCGGGGTGTTAGATGGGGGGGGGGACAGCTACAGGATGAAATGTGGGGACGAACGTCTTCGTAACTCTGGAGAGGGCCCCAAAACACGAAGACCACAGAGTCACACAAGCGGTGATGTGAATCTGAGGACCAATAGGGCGAGACCTCAGGGGGAAAACCCCTAAGCATTCACATTCACATCACCGCTTGTGTACTGAAGTGGCATGACTGATTCAGGGCCAGTAATGAAGAAGTTGTTGGGTATAGGCCTATATCCAGTAGGGCCTTTGAACCTGATCTGAGATCTGTGCTTGAGGAATAATGTGTCATATCTCTCTTAAAAACTGTAAAAGTCAGAGAGCATGTATTATGTGCACATGTATCTAGATGACATCAGAGCACACATTCCATTGGTCTCTCTCCACCATTCTGTAATGTGCCCTGCTTCAAACAAACGCTAATTACACCTATCAGATATATCTGTCACAAACCAGCAATGTAAGGGTCTTACGATACAGAGTTAGAGTGAGACCCACTTCCCTGGCAGCCTGTCTTATCCAGCTCCTGCCCACCCAGCCATGTCTGACCTATTCCAGCTCTCTAATAAAACAATGTTGGGGCCATGTAACAGGAGGCCTCTCATTTTAAATGGATAAAGTTTTAATAATCCATAAAACAATGTAGCTGCCTCCTCCCAAGCACTTTTTAAAAGGGGAAAAGGAGCTTCTAACTAACAATAGGTGCTGAGGACCTGCAGTGCAGTTACTAACATTCAGAGAGCCCTGATGATCACATTTTTAGAAGCTAGACTGAAAGGGTTAATTGAAGTATTGAAAGTAACCTATCAAGCTTAATAGCTGGGCTTTTTAATCTTCTCATCACACAAACCTCTTTCAGATTTCTGGGAATCGCTAATACCAGCGCCAGCATTAGCTGTCACAGCCTCCTCCTCCTCCTCTTCTTCCATACATGAATGTGTTGTGCCCTTATGGTTAAACAATATTCTTCAATATAATATATTATTAATGTATAGTGTTGTCTGAGGTCACATGTTGGGAAGAGCTTCCCTTGAAGAAACGCCCCCAGGTACATTATAGCCCACCAAACTTTTAGAAGGCTGCTCTCTGAAAGTTTGGGGGAGGGGCAGGGGGGTCACCTGTGACTCTGTGGATGAGACAGGGAAAGAGGCACACAAAGAGATGGATGAAGGCCAAAAGAAGGTGGAGGTGGAGGTGAAGGTGGTGGCGGTGCTGCTGCTGGGGGGAGGGGTGGAGGAGGCTGCATTCCGGAAGAGGCGGAGCACTTACCTGACTCTACAGCCATGCCACAGGGAGCAGAATACAGAAGAGAGCAGAGGTTAGAGCGCAAGAGGGGAGGGGCAGGAGGGGGCAGCTGCCTCGCAGAAAGGTCTGGGGGGCCAGGAAACCCGGCCTGGGGAGGCAGGGGGGAGAGCAGAGCAGAGCAGAGCAGAGCAGAGGAGAGGAGAGGAGAGGAGAGGGGTAGGAAGGAGAGGAGAAGAGAAGGGCAGAGAGGAACGGAGAGGAGAGAAGAAGGGAGGAGAGAAGAGAGAAGGGCAGGGGGCAAGAAGCGTGGGAGAAGAGAGAAAAGAGGGAAGGAGAATCAGATAAAGGAAAAGGAAGGAATGAGAATCAGGCAGAGGGAGAATGAGAGACAGAATTAGAAAGTGAGAAAGAGGGAGAAAGAGAGAGGGAGATATGGAGGGAAAAATGGGGGAAGAAAGAGAGATGAGGGAGACAGAAAGATGGATGGGAAAAGAGATGAAGAAAGAGAAATAAGGGAGACATACAGAGAGATAGAGAGAGACAAAAAGAGATGGAGGGAGACGGAAAGAGATGGAGGAAGAAAGAGAGACATTGAGGGAGACAGACAGAGAGAGAGATGAAGAGAGACAGAGACCACCCAGGGTACAGAGAGGGAGCAGGACGGAAGGAGACGAGAGCAGCAACAGAAAACAGGCAGAGGAGAAAGGAGGGAAGGAAGCGACACGCGGTAAACGAACAGACGGCCCAATGGAGAGAGCAGGAGCGACATGGCGGGAGGGAGTAACACCACGAAAAAAGAGGAGGAATCAAAGGGATGGACAGATCAACGAGAAAGACAAATAAAAAGGAGGAAGAGAGAAAGCGTTGTGAGGATCGCGGTACGGCGTCCAGCGGTCGGAAGAGAACTCGGACTCGCTCAGACTCGGTCAGAGACTCGGTCACGGAGCTCATACAGAAGAGTGAGAGGCTGAGGGGTCCTTCTGCGTCACTGAGCTAATTACAGCTGTCTGACCGAGACACGCAAACGAGCTCAGCCACTTTGGGACTGGGACCAGGGACCGGGGACTGGGAGAGAGACGACTCTAGAGCTTTAGAGATGTCTATCTCCTCAGGCAGCACAGAGACAGAGAGCACAACGTGAGAAAGGCTGAGTGACTTGAACTGAGGTCAGTCTTTGACCTGCAGCTTAGAGAGAGAAGCGGATGTAGAACTCTTAAAGCTTCGCTCTTCTGCATGTAATATGCCAAACGAGGAGCGTTGGGCTTTTTGAATGTTTTGTGGTCTGCGGGTTTGGAGAGATCATACTGTAGATGTTCACAGGAAGAGTCTCTTTTGTCACGTGCAACCCCATAAGAACTGCTGCTGTAGGTGCAAATCTAACATGGCTGCAGGGCTGGGGGCGTGTGCATCGAAGGTCACACCCCACCTCTCGTTCGCCCCGAAAATAAATAGCATAATTTATAAGAAAAAAATTCAGAAAATTTTCAGAATAACATTCCAGCAGACTACACATTTGTTGGCACACAATTTTATTTTTACTTTTTTTTTTGGGGTGGGAGGGGGGACAGGAAGAGGGTGCAATTTGCTCAGTGTAGTTGATTGGATTAGTGGAGGGTGCATGTGTGTGTTTGTGTGTGTGTGTGCTTCTTGCAGGACGTGCGGGGGGGGGGGGGGGGGTGTGTGGGGAGTGGCACAGGTGTTGGGGAGAGGGGTGTGGGTAGACAGCAGGGGCTCCGCTAGCAGGGATACTCACAGGACGACTTCCACGTGGTCCAACGCCCACTGGTCGTGCCCGGCGCCGTCGTGGCGAGGCTGCCACCATCGCAGCTCCACCCCCTTTACCCTCGCCTCCCTGGGGGACAGAAAAGGGTGGGGGGTGGGGGGGGTGGGGAGATTTGGAGCTGAAGGCTTCATCTGCTACACGATACCAGGATAGAACAGCTAAGGCACAAGTACTCTGTATTTTGCCATGATAAAATTGCCTAAGTCCGTATCAGTGGTAGCCAACCCTGTTCCTGGAGATCTACCATCCTGTAGGTTTGTTTTCACCTAGTTCAACGGCTAGAGATCATGGTGAGCTGCTAATTAGAAGAGTCAGGTGTGCCAAATTAGGGAAAAACTTCAGGATAGTAAATCCCCAGGAACAGGGCTGGTTACCCCTGGCCTATATGATGTTCATAGATTGTATCGCAGCATGGGCATGTATTGTCAGTGTTTTCACCGTGTATCAGCGCAAATGTTCGTCAGTTTCACCAGGAGGTGCGTTCAGCCGCACGCTAAACACACGAAACCGCGCCGGTGTTCCTCCCGAGCGCTAACCGCGGCGCGCCGGCGGCATACTCACAGCGGGATGTTGTAGGACACCCTCTGGGCCTTGATGAAGTCTTTGGGCTGGTGCTGGGCGATGACGTGCCAGCTGACCCCGTTGTTGATGCTGTACTGCAGCAGGACGGCGCGGTCCACGGTGTCGGGCTGGTCCAGCGCCGTGTTGCAGCTGTCCGTCTGCGACACGCTGCCTATCTGCAGCACGAACATGATCTTGCTGCGGGGGGGGGGGGGGGGGGGGAGGCGCGCAGACGGACTCCGGGTTAGCAGTGCTGGCTGACACCGCCAAGCGCACGGAGATACACAAAATACAGCACTACAAAGCAGAGCTTACTGTTTGTGTTCCTCACAGATGTGTGAGGTTTCCTTGCTGTGTGCATTTGCTTCCCATCAAGAGAAAACTATGTGCCATGTTTGAGGCCTTACTAACTGTACAGTGACCCACAGAGACATCTCTCTTCCCTGACCCCAATCCAGACTTTGTATCTAATCAGGTCTGCGGCCTCAGACAGGCAATCTGCATGCATCTGTTTCGGGGTCAATAGCTCACAATGGCTTCCCTTAATCTGGATAATGACTCGAGAGAGCTGACTCTGCCTTTCCTACTGTGGTGTTTTCTGTACAAGAAAGGTCAAATTCTCCTCGAGTTTTACCTTCATTAATGTACAAGAAAAATACCTGCAAAACATCAACAGCCTGCCAGTAAAACTTGGAAAAGGGGAAAAGAAAGTGCCTGTATTCTGCTTTGGGGCCAAGTTTGGCAGCTGCAACAGCTTCCTGAGGATTTGCTGAATAAGGAGAATTCCTACGCAGCTCTCGTTTCACTTTACTGTCTAGCTGTGGTTGACTGCTTGCTGCAGGTGGATTTTACAGGAGCTCTAATAAACACAGAATACAACTCCAGACAGAGGTGTCTGGTTATTCATGGATAGACAGGGAAGAATTCATAGAGGAATTTATACTGAGTCATTATCCAGGAACATTCCCTCATGGAGGGAAACTCAAAGCAAATTAATTGGATGTCAGCCACTCTCCAGTCACCAAGCAACAGCATCTCCCCTATTTTTAAAGAGACCTACCCCCCTGTCTGTGAGGGAACGCCCCTACCTACCTGGCTCGAGTGAGATCCAGGGGCTTGGTCACTGCCTGCCTCATCTTGCAGCCGTTGAAGTAGAGTGAGTCCCCGTGGGCGTGGGGCGAGAGCTGGCCACACCCACTGCCCACGCCCCCTCCCTGGATCAGCTGCCAGCTCTCCTCCGACACACTGCCCGACTCAAAGTTGTCCTTGATGGAGCTGGGCAGGTCGCTGCTGGACAGGGAGCAGTCGTCGCCTGGGAGAGACAGAGAGAGAGAGAGAGAGAGGAAAAAGAGGGGAGAGAAACCGAGAGAGAGAGAAAGAGGGGAGAGACACATTGAGAGAGAGAGAGAGTGAGAGGGGAGAGAAACAGAGAGAGAGGAGAAAGAGGGGAGAGAAACAGAGAGAGATAGAGAGGAGAAAGGGGAGAGAAACAGAGAAAGAGAGGAGAAAGGGGAGAGAAACAGAGAAAGAGAGGAGAAAGAGGGGAGAGAAACAGAGAGAGAGAAAGAGAGAGAGCAGAAAGAGAGGTGAGAAACAGAGAGGAAGAGAGGCAAGGAAGTGGCAAATGGATCAAAGGAAAATGAGACAGGGAAACAGAGAGTATATCCACAACACAGCGCTCACTCAGATGTAGGTTAGTTGCGGTTAGTTGTGAGACAGTTTTTCGGCTCACCGTGATGCCCCTCATCGCAGATGCAGACGGCGCCGCTGGTGCAGTAGCCGTGGCCGCTGCAGAGGCCGGGACACGCCTCCCCGATGTACACGTGGTCCACCCCCCAGCCGTGCCGCTCGCCGGCGCCCTCCCTCTGTATCCAGCGGAACTGCGTCGCTCTGAGGTGAACAAGAGAGGCAGGGGGAAGCGTTACAAACAAATCATCAGCAGTTCATAATCACAGCCACATGCATTACAATTCACAGAGAATGCAATGCTTGATGTTTTTCTGCTTTGACAAGTCTAAAGACAAACTGACAAGCCCAACAACAGGTCCTCAGAGCTCAGAGACCCCTTAACCTGGGAAACCCAAATGTGGTGGACAGACAGTGGCCCTAGTGAGACATCAACACGTACCCAGAAGACACGTGGTCAGGCAGCTGGACAGTGACCCTGGTCCACCTGGAGCTGTTGACAGGGCTATAGATGGTGGACTCGTGGAACTGGAAGGGGGAACAGCCCACGTTGTTCACAGAAGAGGGGAGGCATTCGGACTGTACCAACTGCCAAGAGTCTGACCTGTGGGACATCAGGGAGAGGAGAGATAAGACAGACAGCTGCAGCTCCAGCTCCTTCAGCTCCCTTTGTAATGGCGAGGAGTAGGAGGCCCAATGGGGATAGAGGATCAGGCTGTAGGGGCGTTTCTCTCTCTCTCTTACCTGGCATCCTTCCTGTACTCCAGTAGCACTGAGTGATGGTCCTCACAGCTGTCTGCTTCACAGCCCACCACGATCTACACCCACAAAGTGACAGAGAAATTGCATTTACATTTAAATGTGAGATAAATAGCATTATATGTAAATTGATTAGAATTTTTTTCATTTGAGCAATAATTTCAACATGACAAAAAGAGGAGTTGCGTATTGCACACAGAGATAACGATACGTAGGTGACTCAGAATGTTGTTCGCCAGTGTAGAAGGGGGTGGGGGTGGGGGGGGGGTTGGTTGGGGATTGGGGGTGCGGCACAGACGCAGATTGTGATTGGTCGTAGCTGACCTTAAACTGGAGGATGTAGCCCGGCTGTACGATGAGCTCGCGGGTGGCCAGGATGTTGTGTGTTCCATCCTCGTTCTTGTTGGGCCAGTACAGGTGGAAGGAGGGGTTGCCGCAGAACCCGGCCGTGCGAACCGCGTTCGGGTAGAAGCTCCAGCTCTCCTCGTGGGACACGCCCTCTGAGGGGCGGAGCATCGTGGCAAGGGGGCGGGATCAGAGGTGCAGGGGGGACAGCAGCCAGATGTGGGGGAAGGACCAGAAATAAGAGAGAGGAGGAGGAGGAGGAGGAGGAGGAAGCAGAGAGAATAATCAGTGTGATGGCAACAGAACAATCCCCTTCCAGCCTCAAAGCAGGATCTGTTCTCTAAAAAACCAAAAATTTTATTTCTGCAAAACCATATAAATACTGTCATTACAAATATCAAGTCAACTCTAAATAAATGTTCTGTGGACAAAACGTGCCCTAAAATGGTGTTTAGTGCATTTAAATACTATATTTGCGATTTTCTCCAACATTCCTTCAATAACAAGAACCAGATGGCACCAAAAGCTGAGTATTCCATTTTTAAATTATTTTGACTTATTTGGTTCTGGAACACTGGTTCACAAGTTTGAATTCTCAGAATTTTGACTGAGAGGCTTACAACATTTTTGCCGGACACTTGACAAATTCCACCTTATAACTTATACCTTAAAGGTCCCTAATTATTGATCAATGGTTTAAGTGGTTTATGATGATTGACATTTCAGGCTCCAATCATATAAAAGCTGACCCACGATTACACTTTAAGTTCAGGCAATACCAGGCACTTCTCCACGCACCATCGTCAAAGGTGTCCAGCAGGGTGCTGGGGTTGATGTCGGACCCGCCCACCAGGATGTTATCCAGGGCCCACTGAGCGCGCTCCGGGCTGGGAGTGGCCAGGCCGGAGGACATGGTGAAGGGCTGCCACCAGCGCAGACGGGTGGCATTGGACAGCGCCCCCTCTGGCAGCACGATGTAGTCCCTCCGCACCGACACATACTTCAGGTAGTCCATCTCGTGCAGCAGGGTCCATGACACACCTGAGAAAGGAGGAGAGAGAGAGACAGAGCAAGAGACTCTTATTGTAAAGCACCACACCCAGTCAACTGCACAAATATAGCATCCTTATCCAAGAGCCAAATCATTTTCCTTCCAGTATCCCTGTCTATACTTTTTCACCATGACCTGGAGTTACTTTTCTTCTTCCCTTAACTAGACTGAGGGTGGTAAGCTCAGTTCCAGAACGATGGCTGTGCCTGGGCTTTTCGTTTCAGCCAGTTAGCCTGGATTAAATTAGCCCAATGAATCCATTAGCTGTGTATAGAAAATTTGCACCGGTGCATAAAACACTGAGGAGCTGAGTGAACAGGCCCATTATAAAAATTAAGGATGGATTAAAAATCAGCGAACAGCATACAGCAGCCTGCTGGGAATGGAACAGGACAGGGTGTAGGTTGAGATGTGAGTATTCTGTCACTGTCTGTAAGGTCTAGGCTACAGTACGTCCACTGAGCGCTGAGCCATTTGCAGTGTGGAGTGTATAGCATCCGGTATAGTAGAACTGAGGCCTTGCAGTAGGCTCTGAATGCCAGATGTGAATCCATGCTGCACTGATACTGTAACCCCAGCAGCGGGTCCAGGTGCAGGCTAGTTTTTGGGGAGGTACCTCCATCGGTGGAGTAGTCCAGCAGCACCCCCTCCTTGCGGCAGGTGGGCCGGTGGCACATGGTCATGTTGTCCGTGCTGCCGATCCTCGCCCAGTACTCCACAAACCTGCAGGCACACAGCGGGGGTGGGGGGGTCTCAGAGTCAGGAGTGTGGTGTGTGCAGTGGCACTTCCTTCTGCTCTGAGCTGCAATCTGAATGACAGAGATCTATATCCTGGATCTATATCTGGCACCGCTCTGAGAATCTGTCCAGTGTGGAAGGAGAGGCGAAACTAACTTAGCCCCGCGGAGGTCCATGTCCACGGTGATGGCCTGCCGGGCGTCGGCCCCTCCGAAGTACAGGGCGGTCCCCTCCACCAGCACCCCGCAGTCGGTGCAGGGGCGACCCCCCTCCAAGATCTGCCACTGAGGCCCGGGTGTGCCCTCCCAATCAAAGCGCTCCTTCAGAGAGGCCTGCGGAGCAGAAAGAGAGGCAAACAGAGAGGTAAACATCATAACCACCGCAACCGCATGTCACCATAGCACACGAAGAACCAGAAAAAATACTGCTAGCTTAACTCCATCAAGACTGATGTGACTAAAATAATTCCAATAATAAAAACTGAATTAAAAGTCAAGCGTCCATGGTGAAAATAAATGGTGTGCATGAAGCATGTCTGTTTTATTGAAAAACTTTGCTTTTTTAAACGTTTTACCCATGTTCTAGAACTCATTTAATTTCAATTACCAGTAGTAATTGTTACATCAGCATTAGAATGTTCAGATAAGAACATCCGGATAAGAACATTCTAAATCACATTTGTGATCTTACACCTTAAAGGGTTAATGACTAATCTGGCTTGTGAATGGGTAGTGGGAGCATGTGGGAAGAAGAGAAAGCTGGGTAATGTGTACAGGGAGTCTGTGGAGGTTAGTACAGCACCCTGAGAGGTGAGCTGGCGTAGCAGTTGGGCCCAGAGAAGCCAGGGTCGCAGAGACAGCGCTGGTCCAGGCAGTCCCCATGTCCCCCACAGTGGCCCTCACAGGACGGCCCGATGTAGAAGTTCTCCACCGCCCACTGTGTGTCCGAGTGCTGCTGGAAGAACCGGAACCGCACCGCCCTGCCCATGCACCACACACACACACACACACACACACACACACACACACACACATAGACACACACACACACACACACATAGACACACACAGGCACACACACCACATACAACACACACGTGCACACACGCACACACACACACACACACACAGACACACACACGCACACACACCACATATAACACACACACACACCACATATAACACACACACGTGCGCATACGTACACACACACACAAGCATTATTAATTTATTCAGAGTTCTATAATATTGCTTTGTACACAATTGCGTAAGTACACTATTGTAAACTTTTTAAGTAGGAGCTGTATATTATTGTTATTGCTATAAGCCTTTGTTAAGACCACCACGGTAAGCAGAATCTGATTGCTTGTCTGGCGGTTGGTTCACAGAGCAGAGACTCACGTGTCAGTCAGGCTTTCGGGCAGGGGGTACACCACGCGCTTCCACCCCTCAGCAGGGAAGAACACGGAGGGCTGGGACACCTGCCCCCCACACTGCGGGTCGGCCGGCAGGCACTGGGACACCAGGTACTTCCAGGACACCCCGAAATCCACGGAATACTGGACGTGCACCTGCCTCTCCGTCTGTCGCTCCGGTACTCCACAGCCCACTGCCACCTGCAGGCACAGACACACGGGCATGCGCTAAAAACACTGCTGAGCAGTACAGACCAACAGGTTTCTAAAGACCGTGACTGCCTCAACACACACACACACACACACACACACACACACACACACACACACACACACACACACACTGCATAATGACCTCAGCAGAAAATAAGACAGACCTTGAACTGCATGACCCAGCCTCGGTCGGGGATGATGTCATGCGTGACGGCGTACACCTCTCGCCCGTCTACACTGCCGCACACCATCACCCCGTCCGGAGAGCCACAGAACCGCTGCACCAGGCAGCCCTCTGAGAACAGCCAGTGGTCACTCACTGAGAGAGAGAGAGAGAGAGAGAGGGGGGAGAGAGAAACAGAGAGAGTGAGAGAGAGAGAGTGAGACATAGAGAGAGAGGGAGAGAGAGTGAGACAGACAGACAGAGAGAGAGAGAGAGAGAGAGAGAGAGTGAGAGAGAGAGAGACAGAAAGAGAGAGAGAGAGAGAGCACAAGGGAGAGAGAAACAGAGAGAGGGAGAGAAAGGGAGTGAGAGAGCAAGAGAGAGAGAGAGAGAGAAAGAGAGAGAGAGAGAGAGACAATCAGATTTAATAGCCCGCAATACAACGCGTTTCCTTCGGCAACAAAGCGGAGATGAAGCCACCTGGTGAGCAGTCATTAGCGATCATTGTATGGCCCTGCCTGATTCCTCTAAATGAGTAATTTAATCATCGCTAACCACGCTCAATTACACTAAAATTCACTCCTGGCTCATTCCTCACAGCGGTGTTCCCAATAAAGGCAACCGGTTAAGTAAAATTACTTTTTTTGAACACTTTCTGCTTCAATATACATTTGTTGAGATAAATACTGTGTGATCTCTCATTACATTTACAGTACAGTTCTGTCAGTCAGCATGTTATGACAATTCCCTATTAAACTGACCACATATTTGAAATTCTCAAAGTGAATTAGTTCCATAAGAAAACATGAACAATAGAGGGTTGTTTGTATTGTATGCAATTTTCCCTAGTCTGCGGATTGAAACTGAGTTTTTTGAACTGCCAGCCTCTGAATTTGTGACAGTTGGAATGATTTGTGTTTTTATGCTGAAGTTTAACTGATATATGTAATGCATTTACTCCACTTTTCACTGTGGGGCTTGTGTATTTTCAATTAATTAAGGAATTTGATGACCAATTAGACCACTGGAATAATCAATTAACTGCATTTAACATAATAATTTACATCAGTCATTTTGATTGGTCTCTCTTAAGCCAATGAATCACTGCCTAATTACGCATAATTACCTTGTTACAACAATCAAAGCAGCTTAATGATGCACAGTAAATGCATTTAAATTACAGGATGCAGAACCCAGTCACCAAAAATACAGGACCAAGTACAGGGAATGATGCAGAATTTAGAAAGAAAACCTGTAACCGAATGTTAATAACTATCATTTAATTGATATTAATTTGACATAATAATAATAATAATAATAATAAACACCATACACACTAGTAAAATGATGCCAAATAAAAACCCAAAATGGAGAGGGTACCTGTGACGCTCTCCTCAGGCGGGGGCAGAAGGGCGATTCTCCCGGTGGGGGTTCCGTCAGCAGGGGCTCGCTCGTGATTGGGCAGGGCCACCCCTCCGAACGTGTCCAGGATCTGAGCGTGGGGGTCAGAGCCGGCGATCAGCACGTTGTCCAACGCCCAGTCGCCGTGGTCCGTCCCGTCGTGCTGCGGCTGCCACCAACGCACGCGCACTCCCTCCTCCCGGGCAGCAGGGGGCAGCAGCACATTCACAAACCTGTGTACAGAGACATGAGCAACCTGATAAGACCTGATGGAAATTATGCTTTGGTATGATTTACAACAAGGCTGATTATACCGTATAAGTGTTTATTTTACTCCATGGAGGCATCTCTGCTTGAGGGGTTTTGCTTGGGTAAGCAACGACTGTGTAGGCTTAGAGTATCTAAAGTTTGCCCAAATATTATTCAGGTCTACCCAGAAAGCACTGCATACTAGGGGTATCCAATTTTTTCCAAACAGGGCCCCACACCAGCCCTTTTTGGATAAGATTGGACACCCCTGCTATAAGTGGATAACAAGAGCAAATCTAACAGGCCTACATGTCCTCTATGTGTCCCTATGTTTATGGTTTGTGGTTGCCTGTGTGTGCATGCATGGCCTACCCTGGCTTGCTGTACTGGTCGTAGAAAATCTCGGTCAGAAGATTCCAGCTGATGCCTCCATTCAGGCTGAACTCCAGCAGCACACCCTGGTTACGGTTGCTAGGCGGGATCATGCAGCCGTACATGAAGTAGAACTGGATGAACTCGGCGTTGGTCAGGTTCAGGTCCACCGTGACCAGCTGACGGGTGCAGCTCTGTTCGCAAGAAGAGCCAGGGCACAAGAACAAGGGAATTTTAAAGTATGGATTTTTAACACTTGAGAAAGTGGAAGAGAGACAGAGAAGGTAATGGGCAGTCTGCCAGCCTCCTAATAAAGAGACAGACTGGCAAAAAAAAGACAGGCAGACATCATAAAACAGACTGACAGCCTATCTGGCAGAGATGTATAAACAGAGGAATACAGACAGGCAGACAGAGGTAAAGATGTTGGGAGCTCAGCGCTCATACCCCACTGAAGTGCAGCGCAGCTCCTGATGCCACAGCCCCACACACAGTGCTGAGCTTCCCCCCGGTCAGGAGGTGCCAGCTGCTCGGGGAGGGGGGGCGGCTGAAGCTGTCCTTCAGCTGGGGCGGCAGGGGGGTCTGGGGCTCGTCACAGTACTCGCCCCCCCAGTCTGCATCACAGCTGGGGAGGGGGGTGGGGACACAAGGTCAGCACACACCAACCCACGCTCAACAGGTCAGGTTCAATGCTCCTTTGGAATCAATTTACTAGAGGAGTAAGGCACCAACATTGCAACTTCAATGTAGTTACATGTTTTTTTCAGATGCTGTAAATATAGTACAAAAGTAACCATTATTACTGTGAGTAATAGTAGTAGTAGTAGTAGTAGTAGCAGTATTAGTAATGGTAGTAGTAACAGTAGTAGTATTTATATTAGTAGTAGTAGTAGTATAAAAGAATGTTTTGGAATCTACATTGATGAAGGCCACACCCCTCCCCACGCTGCCTCCGCCCCTGTCACTCACACACAGGCGTTCTGCTGGCAGCGGCCGTGCCCCGAGCACATGTCTGGGCAGCCGTCTCCGATGTACAGGTTGTCCAGGGCCCAGGTCTGCTGCTTGTCAAAGGGAGCCTGCTGGAACCAGCGGAACCGGGTGGCGGGGGACCTGCCACAGACACGCAGGGGAGTCCATTCAGAACGACTCAATTAAACCCAGAGTACATGCACTCCTATAAGCTTGCCTGTGACTAAATGGCTATGTTCACCAAGACTCGATGCAAGAACTATTGGTCAGAACTATAAGCATGATGGGAAAAATAACTGTAATTGATTTTTAAAAAAAACAAATTAGTCTCAGTGATGATTATGCATTTATGCTAAATACACTGCTGTTCTCTAATGCCCATGCTGTTTTTTTCTAATCTGCAGACAAACAACAGGTATATGATTCCCCCTGTTACCGAGCCATGAGAACCTGTAGACAACCAGGAGCAATGTGATGATATTTTGGCTTAATGAAAAACAAAAACTGTATTTATCTTCACAGACTGAGAAGGAAAAGGAAAATATAGGCTAGTTAATATAGATATAAATGGTGGTTAATATCAAAAGGCAGAGAGTTTGGTTCTGGAGCCCTTCAGGTCAATGGCAGTATGTATGGTACCCACCTACAACATGCACCACTTTTATTACCAGCATTGTCTACAATTATTAGATCCAAGATCCAAGGGCCCCATTAGAATCCTTTGATGTACCCCTCCTCCAACCTCCAGCAGTACTTGTACCCCTTTTAAACCAGGAAACCTTTCTTGAAGTACATGATTACTAACAATGTGCAAATGCATCCAAAGCTTTCAAAGAGTAAGCTAACGAGGTAAAGAATTTACAGACAAAGCAAATATTAATATGTTTGTGTTTGAAATGTAAATCCAAAACAGAAGCAAGTAATATGACCTGGCCTGTGTGCGGGACTGACCTGGCCTGTGTGCGGGACTGACCTGGCCTGTGTGCGGCACTGACCTGGCCTGTGTGGGACTGACCTGGCCTGTGTGCGGGACTGACCTGGCCTGTGTGTAGTACTGACCTGGCCTGTGTGTGGCACTGACCTGGCCTGTGTGCGGGACTGACCTGGCCTGTGTGTCTGGCTGACCTGGCCTGTGTGCGGCACTGACCTGGCCTGTGTGCGGGACTGACCTGGCCTGTGTGCGGGACTGACCTGGCCTGTGTGCGGGACTGACCTGGCCTGTGTGTGGCACTGACCTGGCCTGTGTGTGCGGCACTGACCTGGCCTGTGTGTGGCACTGGCCTGGCCTGCGTGCGGCTGACCTGGCCTGTGTGTGGCATTGACCTGGCCTGTGTGTGGGACTGGCCTGGCCTGCGTGCGGCTGACCTGGCCTGTGTGTGGCATTGACCTGGCCTGTGTGTGGGACTGACCTGGCCTGTGTGTGGCACTGACCTGGCCTGTGTGTGCGGCACTGACCTGGCCTGTGTGTGCGGGACTGACCTGGCCTGTGTGCGGCACTGACCTGGCCTGTGTGCGGGACTGACCTGGCATACACAGGGATGGGCAGGGTGACGCGCCCCCACTTGTTGTACGTGTCTGAGACCAGCATCCTCTGCAGCGTGTAGGCAGAGCAGTCAGGGCTGGTGGGGAGACAGTCCCTCAGGAGGGGCAGCCATGACAGACCCAGGTCCAGAGAGAACTCCAACTCAATGGCTGGACAGACAGACAGACACACAAACACAAAAGGTTCAAACGGGTCAAGTACAAGCAAAAACACACACAAAGCACATAGGTCAAAGGTCATAGCAAAGCCACATGGGTAAAGCAATGGGACATTAATGGTGAATAGTAAACTCCAATACCATGATGACCTATCCAATTACCCTTTCCCTCTCCTTCATAACTGCTTTTTTCCCACCTCTCTAACTTACAGTCAATAAAACTACTCTTCTAAATCACTCTTCCTCCCTTTCTATAGCTCCACCTCTAAAATCTCCAGCTCCTTCCTCCACACCTCCTGGCTCCACCATTCCCCCCCCGCCCTCCTCCATCACTCCCGGGTGACTCACCGTAGCAGGAGTTGGTGACGGAGCAGGAGGCGGAGAAGTCGAACTGTATGAAGGAGTCCTGCCCCACGCTGATGTCAGTGGTGACGGCGTAGCGGGTGTTGGACTTCTCGATGAAGGCGAAGGCCTCGCCCTCCGAGCCGCACACCGGCATGCGGGTACCCCCCGGGTGGAGCAGCCACGACCGCCCGTCCATGGAGGAGAAGTCATCCTCCAACGGGCCCCAGCCGCTGGCACTGCCCCCTACCACCACCTGCCATTATGCACGCAGGCACAGGGACGCACAGGGATACACACACATGCAAACACACGCACACACACGCACACACACGCATGCACGCAGGCACACACACATATGAAACGGAAAACACAAAAAACCCAATGAGAACAATTCCTGCAATCAGTGTATAAATGTCCCATTGTTGAAACTCATAGTCTATTCTTTACTTCAGAGCTCTAATAGTACATTGCTTCTATGTTACTCACTCACTTATCTGCTTTATAAGTAATATTTTTCAGTTAATTTCATCAATACATTGATATCCATTGATATATATATAACAGAAGAGACAGCGAGCAACAAGTTTTGATTGGATAACTACTCAAGAACTTCTTGTCAGGATGGTAAAACGGCAGCACAGCTGTTTCCTGACCAGTGACACTGAAACTGACTAACAGATGGACGGACAGACAGCGTTGCCATGGCGCTGAGCATGAAGCGCAGCACAGCGTGTCACAGCACCGCGGGGCAGAGGAGGCCTCACCTGGTCTATGACCCAGGGGCTGTAGAAGTGGCCGTTCTCGGAGGGCTGCCACCAGCGCATGCGCGTGGAGGTGGTGCGTGCCCGCAGCGGGATCTCCAGGGCGACCAGGCGGGCGTGGTTGCTGCTGTTGCTGAAGAGGAACTCCTGGAGCAGCGCCCAGGTCAGGCCCCCGTCCACGGAGAACTGCAGCAGCACGGGCTGGGAGCGGGGGTCCGGGGGGGCCTTTCCACAGCCCAGCCGCAGGAAGAACTGCACAAACCTGCAGAGACACGGAGCTAGCGCTAGCACACCACCCTCTGTGTGTGTGTGTGTGTGTGTGTGTGTGTGCGCATGTGTATGTCTGCGTGTGTGTGTGTGTGTGTGTGTGCAGCGGTGTGTGTGTGTGTGTGTGTGCAGGCATTTAACTGTATCCAGCTCTTTGTATTTGGCCAGTTGCGTAACCATTCCCAGCTGTGGGCAATGGGCACATCTGTCCAGATGTGGTTTGTTTCTCTAATTTCAAACTGTCCACATAAACAGAGCCATTGTTTCAAGGGTTTTCTATCACCCTTATTATGTCCAGTACAGTCAGGACATCATCCAGGCATGTACATGCACTGTACAGTGCTGTGTGTGGATGCAGCCGCGGGTGCGGTACCTAGCGTTGGACAGGTCCATGTCCGTGGTGACCAGCATGCGCAGGCCGTCCTCGCTGAAGAACAGGTGGTTCCCGCTGGACATGATCCCGCACTTCCGGGACGGCTTCCCCCCGCTGACCAGGCTGAAGCGCTCGGTGTGCACCGACCCCCCTGCACCAACAGGCACGCAGGTAACAACACTGCACAGCAACACTGACACTCTGCCGCACCCATATACACTGATATATACACCAGTATAATAACGAGAGAAGCCACAGAAGTATGACACAGTGAACCAACACTGACACTCTACCACACCTACATACACCTATATATACACCCATATGCACCAATATATTAATGAGAGAAGCCACAGAAGTATGACACAGTGGACCAACACTGACACTCTACCACACCTACATACACCTATATATACACCCATATGCACCAATATATTAATGAGAGAAGCCACAGAAGTATGACACAGTGGACCAACACTGACACACTCTCAAGCGCTGTAGAGTACTCTAATAAAAATACTACGCACCACACAGGCTATAACATGGAGACAGACACAGGTAACATCACAAATGGACACCAGCACTATACACAGTGCAACACACATCACACAGAAAATGTTTCACAGATTATCTGACACACAACGAAGGCATTTCACAGAAGACACACTAAACGAGTCAAAAGCACAACCCACTGCACTGCAGTCACATACCCCTGTGACCCCATTGAGTGAGGTCCCTCAATAGCAGGTCACAGTCTGCATACAGCAGGGATGGAAAAAGCAATCCTGATGCACAGCAGTCTGGTTCAGTCCAGGTTTCACTAGAAGCAGGCCGTTGAGTGTGCGCTAACCTGGCCATTGCAAAACCTGGAGCGGCTCAAACCACAATGCATCGGGAGTGTCCATCTCCGGCACGGCACACACAACAGCGGTGCGGAACACACGCGTGGGCACTGGGCACATACTCTCTCTGCGTTTTTGCGAGCATCTGCGCGCTCCTGTACCTTCGAAGTCCTCCTTCAGGAAGTCGGAATTGGGGGTGTCCGGGAGGGAGCAGTCGGCCCCGGAGTGGCCCGGGTCGCAGGCGCAGTGCGTGCCCCTCACGCACGCCCCGTGCCCGTTGCACATGTCCTGGCACTGCGGGCCGATGTACACGCTGTCCAGGGCCCAGGTCGGGGGAGGGGTGCCGCCCGCGTAGAAGCCCTGGTACCAGCGGAATCTCACTGACCTGCAGGGGGCACACGGGAGCAACATAATGGGGCAGGGCCACAGAGACATTTCACTTCATCCAATGACATGTTACTGTGTAAACCAGTAACATGAAGCAAAGCTGCAAAATACATTTAAATTTGACATTTTTTAGATAGTATCTGTAGGCCAGGCCCAGAGCAGACACAGAGCTAATGCTCCAGCCGAGCCAGGCTCTGCTCCTGAAACAAAATGAACTTTGTATACGAGCAATACTATGTCTAAATCATGTAAAGTGAGATCATCATCTTTAGACTGTTCTACTGTTGAGGCTAATTGATTGGTATCGTTACAGAAGATTTGTACTGTAATATTTTCTCATTTCTCTCTGTCCTTCTTTGTTGATATCAGGGGCATAGCCCTACTCAGCACTCACATCTTCACCATGTTTTGGCTCATTTATCTCAGTCTGTCAATCGATAAGGCCCTGCCGCTCTCTCACCCGCACAGGCGCAGCTTGCCGAAATGGATGACCTCCCGCCTCCAGCCCTGGGTGGTCCCGGGGTAGTACACGCTGGCGGGGTGCAGCTCCGTGGAGCAGAGGGAGCTGGGCTGGGGCCCCCCGGAGCACAGAGGCACCAGGAGGTGCCAGGTGGCCCCGAAATCCCGGGAGAACTCCAGGCGCACGGGGTTGGAGGAGGAGCTGTCCGTCGTGCAGCCCACATTAATCTGCAGCACAGAGAGGAGGGCAGGACGTCACCGCAGTGGGGCTGGCTCTGCCACAGAGGCACATGCAGCTCTTACTCTCAAACCTAAATTCAGTTAATATTAATGATTGTGCTGTCAAAGCCTTTTAAAACCTAAATAGACCGGGGAAAAGATTGTGTCAAGTCAGGATACTTAATTGAACATCCCTCTCCTAAATGAAAAAGGAATACCAATAAGTACAATCAATAAAATATGCGCAGATAGTCCTTTGCAAAATTGTTACAGAGTGAAGACTAATTAAGATATAAAATATTGAATATATCACTTCTGTCGCCCGGGCTCCTGGCTCCCATACTGGGACATTTCTACAGCTGGAGGGTGTTTTTCTTTCTTCCTGAAATAATTTCCATCTTTTCCATTCTCACTAATTTCATTATAATTGAGGTTGATTGTAATGAATTTCTCTCTCTCTCTCTCTCTCTCCCTCTCTCAGATCACCCACTCTCACTCTCTTTCTCCCTCCCTCCTCATTTCATCTGCTCCATTCTAATTCCTCTCTCTCTCTCTCTCTCTGCCTTTTTCTCTTTTCCCGCGCAGTACCTCAAACTGAATGATGGTGTTTTCATTCACGTCGATGTCTTTGGTGGTGATGGAGTGTTCTCCCAGCTCGCTGGAAATGAACACCATGGAGGAGTCGTCCTGCCTGCGCACACACGCAATCAGGTCAAAGGGCGTTTATCTTCCTCACACGTCACCTGCTGTACGAACACTGGCCATGACCTTCTGGAATATAACATTCTACTGTACGAACACTGGCCGTGACCTTCTGGAATTATCTCAAAC